>NC_056478.1:23866197-23883973 GCF_008729295.1 Plectropomus leopardus
TATGCATAATTTCATTTTATATAATACCTACCGTAAACATGTTTTCCCCTCAAATTAGTTACAAACGATTTATTTTGAAGGGTCTTTCCGGATGTTAGCTGTATCACAATCTGCACACCTGCTGTCACGCCAAAGTAAATGTTTGTGCTTGTAGCCCACCTCGTGGAATTAACTTAAATTTGAATTAAGTCAGTGTTTTTAGCGAGAGTTGTCAAAAGTTTTGTGGTAACGTTAGTTATTTGATTTTGACCCGACACATTGTGGCCGACATTGTGTCGTGAGGTGAAGTTGATACTCAGTAACTGTAGCAACAGTAAACGAGCCTCAACGGTCGCTTAGCTTCATCCAGGACTGAAGGTAAGTTAGCCTGAGTTAACTTATCAAAAAACCTATGCTGTTTTATACCCCAAAAAAAAATATTTATCACTGTATCCTGAGATGTTAACTCCCCCGAAGGGAAAAATCACCATTTTTTTGTTATTTGTTTGAAACAGGCGGTCGAAAGTTGCAGGTTTCACAGATTTTAAGCTATTTTTACCGTAAATTTCTCGATTTTTTGAATGTGGTTTGGTGTCGGTTTATGTTGCAGTAACAGTTTTGAAAGCTCCCGTTTGTGATGCCAGTCATCATTTTTATATTTGAGACGTTGAACTGATGATTAATATATTTAATATAACTTATATATTTGAGTCAAAAAGCTTTTCTTTAGGAATAGTGTTAGTCCATAAATAAGTAAATAAATAAACACATTATGAAAAAACAAGCAGTGAGTTTAACAAAGATACAATTTTTATTTATTTTTTTGTCAGCATTTAACCATAGTCTCATCCACAGTCTTTACCATAGACACTGTGGTTGTTTAGGCCATTTATTTATTTCATTTATTTTACCTTTATTTAAACAGAAAAACCCCTCCTGAGATTAGAAATCTCTTTTTCAATTGTGTCTTGGCCAAGACACGCAGCAACATTTGCTACAGACAGACAACGTGGAACGAAAACTACTAAATCAAAATAAATTTCTAAATTATAAATAAATATTTATTGTTGACATATTATCAATTAAGTGTCTGTACTGATTTGATGATCTATATCTTCCCAGTTCCAATTACTTTGTCCCACTTTTTAGAGTGAGTCTCAAATGCCAACAAATATTACTTCAGAGAAGGGAGAAGTCATTTTTTTCCTCAGTAGTTGACCCCCTTTAGTTCATTCTCACTGGACTATGTTTTTTATAATTCACTTGTAATAAATTTTGCAGATGGCGATGTTCTGATGAAGACAAGCGTGGTATCCAGTTATCAAAACAAACCAAGTGAGCACAGTGGAACAATGTCTGCCGAAGTACCGATAGAGAGAACGTACCAGAAGACATGCATAGATTCAGATCTGCCAGGTCAGTCTCCTGCACCTGTCTCACCCACTCCTGGAATCAGTGGGGTGGAGTACCACGTGGACAGACCAATGGGGGCTGAGACTCACCCTGACCTCTCCTCTCTCCTGAGCCGTAGTGATGCCGTCACCAGCGGACAACACCAGCCAGCGGCTGCCAACCCAGAAACCTTTCAGGGCCTAAATCAGAGTACACAACAAGTAAGTATTACTGTTCGGTATTGCACAAAGAAAATTATTTAAGTAGAAATGTTCTTATTTTTCTATAGTACACTCATAATGCAGTTGAAAACAGAGAACAAGTTTTAATTGCTGAGTTTTGGTGTCTTTCTTAAAATAGACTATAGTAAAAATGAGTTGCAGAAGAAGCAGACAACTATACTGAAAACTATATTAAATTATACTTTAACTAGACTGCAGTCCAGCCAAAACAAGCATGTTTTTATTCAAAGAGGACACCACCTAAGCTAAGTATTCCAATGTAGATGGCTGAGGGAAATTTAATTAATATTGTGAACACAAGCTGCTCTCCCTTAAAGGTCTCAAAGTCTCAAACTTGTTATGTCATCAAGTCCAAAGTCTGGAGCGGCTCTTTGTTTTTTTTTTTTTTTTGTTTTTTTTTTTTTACATCCAACTAATCTTTATTTTGTTGTTGCCAGCTCTGAAACATAACATGTTCCCGTATACTCAGAACATTGCCCTAGCTGCTCCATGTGTCATCTTTAACATCTTTCATCATTCACTGTCTATGAAGCAGCTTCAGACTTTACTCCTAATGACATCGCAAATTAGAGCAGTAGCTTTTTTTGGGGATTTGGTAAAGAGTTATTAGTTTTTTCTACTAATATAGGACTGTCTTAGGCCATATAAGTAACATGTATGAATTTTGAAAATGGGCATAGTTTCCCTTCAAGTGTGCTTTTAGGTAAAAGACCACAAATAAGGTGTCACCCAAATTCCTAGGTGTAGGAATCACCAGAGGCCCCACTATACGATATAATCACATCACAGTATTTTTGCAATTTTAAACGTGTTGCAGTACGTTGCGTATTGCGATACATTGCGATAAATTGTGATCTTTTATCTTTTCTCATCTGCAAATTATGTCCCCAAAGGAAAACTTAATTGATAAGATACAGTTTTCAGTCTGTTTGTCTCACTTCAGTCATTTATATTGCAGTAAACTGTATCTAATGGACTAAAAAAGCAATTGATTTTAATAGTCTAAGCTACCAAATGTGTAATTTGTATTTTTAATATTAATATTTTTGTGGATGTGCATCAATTTTACGTCCTCAGGAGCCCAGTAAACATCATATTTTTTTGATGAATGATATCTGTCATATGAGAACTGGATTTAAGGGTGTTATTTTGACATCACAGAGAATTTGTTTTAATACAGTTCCAAGTAAACAGGTATGCTGTCTTTTATTAGCTTTTCATCTTGCCACTAGATGGCAGTAGAACATCAGATTATTCTTCTCCTAAAGCGCCTGATAGCTCAGTTCTCTTCTGTTGGTTAAGTCCCTAATGTTTGTCTGTTGGCAGGCTCCAGGTCATTCAT
Source organism: Plectropomus leopardus (assembly GCF_008729295.1). Lineage (NCBI taxonomy): Eukaryota > Metazoa > Chordata > Actinopteri > Perciformes > Serranidae > Plectropomus > Plectropomus leopardus. The sequence continues at coordinate 23,869,153 of NC_056478.1, forward strand.
ACGAGGTGATTCAGAAGCAAATAGAGCAGATCCACAGGGTCCTTCAGGAGCAAAGTAGACTTCTTACTCTACTAGGAACAGGTCAGTGTTGGGACGGCACACACTCCTGATTACAAATAAATCATTAAAATCAATTATCTGATCATTTGCAATATTCTGAAATCCCAACATCGATCTTTACATTTGAGCATTTTATGACTAAATGTGTACATCTGCAGCAACCTTCATGTTTGTGCAGTGGCTGCTTGTTGTAAGTGATGTTCAGCATACTCCTGTTACAGCATCCACTGCACACATCTCTAACAAACTCAAACCATAACAGCACAGAGCACATTCTCAGATTCAGATCTGGAGAATCTGATCGCGAAGTTGGAAAAGCTCGATTGTAATTACAACGTGCACTGCATCAAGTGTTGTTATTCTCACTCCCACTGTCCTTAAATTGTCAAGTTTTTCATTCATCGTCAACGTCATTTATTTTAATGAGCTAAATCCCTGAACGCTGTATTTGCTCTGAGGCTGAGACATTAAGTCATTACAGGCATCAAAAAGCAGACAGGGCATGGAGCCAATCTGCAATAAAGGTAGAAACAACAACACTGATGTGTTTTTCAGCATTTAGGGTTTGCTTGACTTTGTTTTCATTCTTATTTTCTCTGTTTTTGTTTCTGCTGCTGTGATATTCCCACTCTGCTTGCCTCAACTTGACAGCCACCAGTAGCAGCTCTCATGTTGCAACACCCATAATACCTGTCTACAGCAAAGGGCACATACCTCAAAATGTTTCAAGCATGCTTGAAAAGAAAAGGATAAAATGATGGTCTGTTGCATATTTAAACAGTTTCACAGACACAAGACGCAGCTAAGTTAGGAAATGGATAGACAACAAAACAAGAATGTGTTTTTTTAACTTGTGCAGAAGACACCATGGTCTGTGTGTGTGATCGGAGGTTTGGATGTTGCATTGATTTAGAAGGGTATAGAGATATGGAGGTGTTGTTTTTTGTACTTCTTTGGCATAACTTTAAACCATTAGAAAAAGAGGAAGGTGATTTCACAATAAAAGCTTTGTGGGTTGGTGCATTGCGCAGCATGTGGGTATCAGAACTGTCCATCTTGTGGTCGTATTTTGCTGAGAAAGGAAAAAGCTCCTCTCTTGCAGGCACTAAAAGCTGTAAAAACTACTGTGATGCACTTGTAACAGGTATATCATCTGTGCTCTGTTTATTTACAACAACAGTATACAAAGATCTTCAGTCAGTGTCTCAGTCTTATACAACTGATTCAATTTTCATCATCATCACAAAGTTGTTTACAGCGTGAATGAGGACAGTTTAAAAAAAGCCTTCCAGGTTCCTGTACTCCACTCAGGTTTGACATTTTTGTAGCGGTTGATGGACATTTTCCACACCAGAATTTAAACAGGCCAGTTTACTCTGATTATAAAAAGAGGCAACAACATGAAAAAGTGTTAATTCAACCGAAGAAGAATGAATGACTTTCCAAAGGGTTCACGGAGCAACTGTGAGGTATTGAAATGTTTATGTACATCTTTGAGTAACAGCAGAACATTTGGTCAAGTTGACAGTATGTCACAGTGAGTGTAAACCCCAGTGAGAACAAGCAGAACTAGTTTGAGGTATCTGATGATCAACACAGAGATATAGAGTTTCCTGAGTGATGAAAGTTTCTATACATTATGTTTGGTCTATACTACACGGTTATTTCAGGGGCCGTAATATGCAATAAAACCGAATCACGAGGAAAATGCTGTATCTATCATCACAAACACCTGGTCTGAAATAAATCCCAATAAATAAAATGCCCTGTTATATTAAAGTAGATAATAATATAAAAATATATATTTAAATTGTTCTATGTAAAGCATGCAGCTCAAAAGCAAATTTACATCTAGCTCACTTGTTACAAATCGAATTTTCCATTAGATCAGGCAACAGATGTATAATATGAAGCCATATGTATGGACCAGCCAGACAGTATTAAGAATTTATACACGCAACTGTTAGGAATAGGGGGAAATAACAAGTATTAGATGCATTGCAATCAAGTTGCAAAATCAACTTTTTCGTCCAGTGGCCAAAATTTCAAATTGAATTGACTACCTTTGTTTTTCAGCTGGTAAGTAAAGCAAATGTACCAGCCACTTGCATGTTTCAGCAGCACTGGGCTAGTCGATGGTGTTGATTTTATACACTGATTGCTATTCTCTCTTGCAAGATTATGTCTCAGTGCAGAAAAGTCAGTCTGAAATGTAAAACCCAATTCTTGACGTTATTATTGCTTCCAACTATTTTGTAAGACCGGGCTATACGTTTCCTTCGACTGCGGCAATAGGATAGTGAAACGTAACAGACATAAATGTGTGTTCTTGTTTTTGTGAGGCTGGCTGAGCATGAGCAACTGCAGATGGATACAATTTGATCCTTGGCTTTAAAGCTATCATATTGTATTCATAAAAGATAATGTATGTAAATTAATCTTTTTTTTTTAATATATGGAGCATTACAACTAGGCTATGTTTTAAAAGCAAGTAGTCACAAATTAAAAATAAATCAGATCCTGGGAATGAAATCATTAGGTGCCAAGAGATTCCCACCCCTAGTCCCTGTTGCTACTTAAATCCTCTTTTAAAGGGGTAGATTCGATATTTTGAAGTTTGGTTTTATAGGGGTACTTATCCATTATCAGAGTATAAGACAGTAGATAGTCAGCACACCCCCACTTAAGTCCCAATTAAAACAGTTAATATCAGTTTCAATGTACACTATCTCTTTTATGTTATGGCACTCTTTAAAGCCAGACTCCACTGAAATAAACAGTGATTTAACATTGCGGAGCATTAACATTGAGAAGCTGCTGATCTTCCGATGCCTCAAAAAGTTCTTTTGTTTTGTGTTATTGTGTAACTTTTGCATTTGAAGGGGTTAATTCTGATTCACCAAAGTCACACAATAGCACAAACTAGCTGATTAAAGCAGCAGTACCTGTGCTCAGCGAGCTAAAATTACTGTTCTTGTCAAAGGAGTCTGGTGACTTTGACCATAGTTTAGATGAGGAACCAAAGCCATTACATGCAATGCAAGCGTTTTCGGTAAATGGGCGAAAATATTCTAGCAACATCGGGTACATTTAAAGTGATATTGACTATTTTTTCTTGGGTGAAACTTTTTACTCTAAAATACATTTTGTTGCTGACCCCCATCCACAGCAGCAGATTGCTAGCGTCTGTGACAGACTACAGCCTGCTGCTCCAAACTGGGGATAGATGACTGAGATATACTGTATGTAAAATAAACTAGCCTTACCAACCCACCTTCAAAAAATGCAAACTATCCCTTTAAAGCCCTGAATAACTCTTTTTACAGGACTGTATGTAAATGTATCTTTGCTCAACTGACATCTTCTCTGACTTGCTGTTAGCAGTTGAAAGAAGTAAACTTAAACTTACACATTTTATGTGACATTATTGAACATACCAGTATGGATTCCACGTTGAGAAAGTGCAGAAAAAAATCTATTATTATAAAAATACTGAAAACTTTGGAGAATTACTGTGCAACATTTTTCAGCAGATGACACACAAAAGTGTGCATGCATACAGAGTTGACCCAAACAGGATGGACAACACTGCCTCACATAAACCATAAGCACGTGCTGCATTTAGATGGATGCAGATGATAGTCATACCCACTGACAACTAACTCTACAGAGGAGGAGTGATGCAGGGCAGCATTTACCTCCGCTGTGTTTGCAGCCTTTCAGAGGGGAAGTCTAATCTTGCAGGTTATCTTAAAGCACCTTTTTCTGGTGGACCAGTGGTAATGCTATCTGTGTGTCTGAGGTGTAACTGCAATAAACAACCTGTGCTCCCTCTGAGATAGTTTTCAGTACAATTTAAGGGGGAAAAAAATCATTTCTCTAATATTGGCAAAGAAATTTTTCTATCTCCAGAAGTCGAAAGTGTTGTAGTCGCTGTTGTTCCCAAGCCAAAGTCTGTATTTTGCAGTTTCACCTGGAGACACTTAGGAAAGAACGTGTTTATGTAAGCATCCTTAAACCCTGAGTTACAGAAGCAGTAGACCAGCGGGTCCAGCAGGCAGTCAATGTAAGACAAAACCATGAGGCTGTCGTAGACCTGAACCACAACGTCCTCTGTGTCCTGCCACTCCTTCAGTCTTACGGCCAGCAGCACCGCTCTGGCTACAGTACTGGGCAGGAAGCAGATAGAGAAGACAAGGACGACAGACATGACCACGCACACTGCTCTCCTCAGTTTGGTCTTTTCACCGACCGTCTTCCTCCTTAGCCGGTTGACGATGCGTACAGTGCAGTAGACAAGGATGATGAAGGGGATGATGATCTGGGTGAAGTAGACGATCTTGAAAATAAAAGAGAAGCAACTTTGAGTGTGATCCCTCATAAAGCAAAATAGTATTCGTTTATGTGCCAGGGATGCAAAATATATATTGGCCCGATAAATTATCAGCCAATAATTGGACATTTTTATTGTTATGTAATATTCCAAATAAAATAATAGCCAATAAATAGTGCCAATAAAACAAATCCAAACTGCCTTCATCGAGATAACAAGGGCAACAACTACACACCTTGGTGGATTCAAAGGAAGACAACATAATTAAAACTGTAAATCAGCAATTCTGCTGTCCAGTGGTGTAAAGTTACTGTTTTTCTTAATAGAGTGTGATGTTTTTTATATCACAATTTCAAATGGTTCAATTTCAAAAGCTGTGATAATGTTCAAAATATAGTGTAGACTACTCTTAAACTGATATTGAGGGGGAATAAAACTAATCAGTGAAAGCTGAGCTTGATCAGCGCTGTTAATAATATTTACATGACGTGGCTTTTTTTTTTGTTTATAAAAATTAAGCGTGATGATACAGACATTCATACATCAGATGTAATTCGGACTTGCCGATGCGCATTGAACCCGCTTCACACCCATTCATATGAGTTGCTTGCCACTTTTTGTCTCTGTTAATCGTAAATTTAGTCTGCAGTTTAGTTTACACACATGATATACCGTAGAATTACATAATGTGGGAGCTTCTATGGACATGAATAACCCGTTTATGATCAGGTTTTGGGTGTATCCCATTTTCTGAAAGTAGCTTGCATATATACAGGGAATATGAATAACTGGATTTCTCTGTGCTCATGTAAACATTAAATCCCAAATGTGATCACAACTGGAATGAGCCTCATAAAGAGGTGATTGCACTTTAACACTGGGCATCATAATCTGTTTCTCTCTCTCGCTACAAATAGATGTGTAGCTGACTACACAAGCACTGAAACCTAGTTTTGACACTCAAATCTAAACTTTTTTATGCACTTTTATTGTTCTTTTCTGTATTTCACCATTAGGAACGGATTTAAGACTGATTAAAAGTAATTTTACGTTCACATTTGTATTTATCATATTCATCTGAAGTTTAGGGTTGTATGAGGCCAGGAGTGTTTACGGAAGGTCTGAGACAGTGAAGAGTTCATTATTTATACCCCTTAATCAAAGATTGTTTTGTTAGGTGATGAGGTTTCTGACTCATTATTTAATTTAACTACTCAGCCATCCCAGTCATCTCAAACTCTTGTTTTCATGCCATTACTTGTCTTTTGTCTTAGCAACAGTCCAAAACACAAAAGTATTTTTCTATTTGGTTTTTCAAATAGCTAATAAAACAAGCAAATATTCAGTTTTGAGTGGATTTTTGAGTAAAAATGACTTGAAATGACTTGAAAAGTGACAGAAAAGTTTCTGCTGATAAATTAATAAACTGATTGCTTAAAATGCCCAAACAGATTTGTATACTGCCTGTGGCAAGCTGTTAGTCAGGGAACTGGTGGATAGGAACAACAGTTCAAAACAGTATTGACTGTCAGCTTTATGGGAAGTCTGTGTGATGGTATGAGGCAGTGTAATTAACTCTAGTTCTTATAAAGTGCTGGATGCAGTTAGCTTTGGCAGGGCTGGTTCTCTGATGTCAGAGTTTAAATTAGTCTTTTATTTATTATCCCATAATAATGATTAAAGCCTTCTTGGTTTTCATGGCATAGGTGCTGAAATATTTACAGCTATTACTCATGCAAAATCTGCTCTATCAAAACAAAAGAAACCAATACAGTACCTCTCTGAAGACGTCTGTAACATCGTGATAAAACGTCTCAACTTCCCGGCCCAGGCTGTTGCAGCATTCAAAGGTGGTGACCATCGTGGGGATGGTGAGGGGCAGCAACAGAAGCCAGATGAGGATAGAGATTTGAGGACTTTTCTTTAGCGCTTTGACAAAATTCCTCCTCCCGAGATGCACCACGTTGAAGTAGCGGTCGAGGGACAGGGTGATGAGGAAGGCAATGCTGGCTCCTCGGTTGAGGAACAGCATGAAGAGCATCGTCTTACACAACACTTTATTCTGGCTGCGTCTCTGGCCATGATGGTAATGGTAGGCCTTGGCAGGAAGACAGGCCACCAGCAAGAAGTCAGCAACCACAATATTGAACAGGAAGATACTTTTGTTCTTCCAGAACTTGAACCTAAAGTGGAAGTAATTGACAAAACAGTTATTAGCTTCACTGTTTCAAAGTTTATTCTGCATCGAGAGTAAACATAACAGAGCAGAAAGCCTGATGCTGACCCTGTCGTTCAGAGTCTCTGCACACAGCAATGTGTGGCAGTTCACTCATTTAACATGTCCTATTTGCCACAGCTCTTCTTTTTGCACTGTATATTTGGGGGTGGAAATATACAATGGTGCCAAGGAACACACTGACTCTTTGCCATTTCAGCACTTACCCACAGCACAGTGTGTTCCACATTTATCACATTTATCACTTTATCCCTGCTCAGAAACCTTAATCTGTATCAGAATGATCTGGTTTGGAAATCCTATGTTTTGCTATCCAGGATCAGATAATCCATCTGACTTTTGTGCTTTTTTTTTCAAAGCAACACTGGTATGGATCACCCTCATCCAGATAAAAACTTTTTTTAAGATTTCCAAACACAGGTTATGTACTCTAAATGTGTCTATTGTGTATCACAATGTAGGGTACTAGCTATGGAAGAAACAACAGGTATAATAGCCAGTATGGGGTTGCTATAATTATTTTTATATAAAAAAAGAAAGAAAACAGCCAGGTAATCTAATCATATTTTGGCTATGGAATAGAATTGCATCTCAAATTGGAGGAAAGATCAAATTAAAAGAAAAAAAGATTCTTAAATCTGATCTGATCCAAAAAGTCAAGATTATTCTGATCTCCAGCAGAAAGGTGGATTCACAGTGGATTTCAGGAACAAAATGCAATTAGACTTGGTCATTTATGTGTTTACTCAACAGTAAATGCAATAATGCACCTATGGTGATAAGTGCCAGTTGCAGTGTGTTTGATAGCAGAATGCCTACATTGTGGTATGTATTCCTGTTTAGAGCACTTGTCTTTCGGGTTTGGTATTTTTAAGAATTTTAAGATAATTTGATTCTAATCTGATTCTGGACAGGAAAACATGGATGTCCAAATCAGGATCATTCTGATCAGATAAAAACATTTTAGAAGGTTTGATCCTGATCATAACCAAAATTGGATTTCATGATATTCCGATATCAGAATTCCTCTGTTGTTTTTTTTTCTTTCTTTCTAACAACTGGTTTTCAAGATTTGATCCCAAACCAGTCAGGTTTCTTCTGAGCAACTCGGCCAGATTAGCACACTGTGCACTCTGTGAAAAATGAATTCACCAGGGGTAAATATTGTTTGGTTCACAAGTGACGTAACTATTTAGGGAAATAAAACTGATACACATGTTTTCCATTTTAAAGTAGTGTCCTGAATTTGCAAAGAGGTTCCAAAATCACTGCATTTTAAATAGTCTTTGCCCTTTTACAGAAAATGTATATGTGCATGAATCCTATACAACCTAAACAACACATTTGAGGAGTGCATGCAAGTTGTAAGGATAAGTTCAGCATTTTCCATTGCTGAAATTCACTTTTAATTAACATATTTTGCCAATGCACGAGAATCCAAACAGGATGTTCTCACTGCCCCCTCTTCTACTCACTGCTGTGAACATGCAACCAGGGGCGTTTCTAGGATTTGAGGACGGGGGACCTCAGTAGGAGGTTTAGGGGGGTCCTTAGTCGGGAACTTTTTTTTAAATAAACAAGCTCTATTTCAGTGCTTTTTTTCCCCCCACTCCGGCACCTTATTTACCCATAAAAGCTTTTTTCTTTTTTTTTTACTTTCAAGATTAATTATGAAATGGGGTGAGAAAAATATAAATATGTAGTTGTGAGTAATTAGTATTGAATACAGAATACTTAACAAATAGTAATGAACTGTAACTGAGTACATTTATTCAAGTACAACTATAAGCAGAATGATAGATAATAGTTTTATTTTTTGTTATTAGGCCTGTTCTTTTTGTAGAGAAATATATATTGCCTATATATTTAAATCAGGGGCTATTTATAAAACATTTAGGACTGAAGCCTCATACACCCAGGCCTAAGACGCCACTGTATGTATCTATTAGGATTTCTTCCTGCAAAGTCATTAAACTGCTGTTTAATGACTGTTTGAAAATGTGTCAGATCGTTAAATGAATCAAGACACAGCTTGATCACAGTGGGAGAGATGCTCACCACCACAATCTGACCATTTAAATGAGAAAATTGTCAGTCTCTTACTAGCTACTACTATGACTAGTAGTTAAAAAATTGTCTGGATATATCTATACCGTAACCCAGGCGACCTCACTGACCTTGTGTTATCAAGGTTTGAATCACTTAGCGAGGCAAAATGCCAAGAAATTCTCAGCCGATGAGTCGCACAAACATCAGTTATCAAGATCAAGTTCTTGGTTGTTTGTAAAGTTTCCATCTCTGAATGCTTTCCCTGGCTTTTCAACAATCCCCACTGTACATATTACTTTTGAACACCCTCAGAAAATAGTGGAAAAGACAGGCACATACTTGAAGACGAAGATGTAGAGGACAGACAGGTTGAGTGGCAGACCCAGCAGGAACTCTCCAATCATCAGCCAGGAGAGGGCTTTGTATGTGGTTGCGTTGGGTCCCCTGCAGTGGTCAATAGTTTCATTTGTAGACATGTTTCTCTGGCTGAACATAACAGTCTTGAAGGTAGCAATACTTAAACAGCAGTAAAAGAAGTTGCAGTCAAATAAGTCCTGTTTTATGAACGAGAGAAAAGGGTTATAGGTGTTTCCAGGCAGGCATCACAGAGTTAAATCCTTCGTTTTGGAGGTGGTTGTAGTTGCCTCTGACCCAGAATCTTCTCTGCTCAGGCACCGATTCCCCTTCTCACTGTGATTTGTCAAATTCAACAGTCCCCTTCTGAGAGCCTTACAGTGATTCTGAAGCTCTGTGACGACTAAGCTTGCCGTGCTAAAACATGCTGAGGAGACATGCACAGTAAACCCGGCATGAACTGAAAAAAAGGGCTGAATACAGAGGAGAGAAAACACCCTGTCTCAGTGAGTCTGTTAGCCCTTTTTATGTGAGGCTGCCACTGATCCTTTCAAGAGGAAGAAGTTGTTGTCAGCTGGAGGTGTGGTTTAAAGGGGGGGGCTTAACTTAAGCTTACTCAGTTTGGAAGATGCTAGTTTCTACTTTAAACATAAAAATGTCTTAATGGTACAAGTTTCAAGGCACTTGTAAGTAGATGACTAAAAAGAAAGGAGGACATGCCCTTTACAGTTTCTATATTACACAGAAAGTGGTGACTGGAAAAGTGGCTGTTAACGGTGTTTTCCAGGAGTATGGGAAGAAACGCCTGTGAAATTCCTCAGGTGGCTGTCCATACGAAACCATCATGCCTCCACATGTCTAGCTTTATTATTGGATATGGTGACGACAGGACTTAGAAAACATTGTCCTTCAAGGAAAATGACATAGCGAGTTCTGCTGGTACAAGATCATCTTGATGTCATACAGATAGGATAGATAAAATCTTGTATGGAATATACTGTGTGTTTGTACTGTATATATATATTTATTATGATTAGAGAAGCTGCATAACATGCCATAACATTTAAATTGTGATTATTAAGGATGAGCTTAAAGGAAAACTTTAGCCCCAAAATGACCATTTTTTCTATCAATTACTAACAACCCCCCCCCTCCATTTTTTTTCTTGTACACTTCCTTCGGAAGAATTTCAGTCAAAATGACCACGTTGTTTTTCCACTGGGTTGTTCATGGGGAGCGCTGTTGGAATATAACAGTAAAACACCAGGTGCCGTGAAAGTGAAACTTAACACTTAACATTCATTGTGCTACTTCTACAGCACTATCCAACCTGTGACTCAAAATGCTGCTCAGGAAAAAAGAGATCTTGAAGTCTCAACTTAGAGAGTGAAGTTTGCTGGAAGTGAGAGATTTGCTGGAAGTGAAATACCAATAATCATATGGGGCGGGGGGGTTTCTTAAAGCATGAAAACAGCGTCACAGGAATATGATGCATGTGTATTCGTAATGACAAAATCCCATTTAATAAGTTGATGGGGAATTGATATGACTGGACATAACTCTTGATTGAACATGTTGTACTTTTATTCAGTTGAAAGGTTTCTGGGGAATGTCACGGTTCAGTTGAAGTACTCATCACCAAATTGTGAAAATAATGGTGAAATGACGCTGTGATTGAAGTCATCTTTCTCAATCACATCCTCCATGGTGAAAGCTGGTTTTAGAGCAGAACTAGAAATACTGAAAACAGATTTGCAAACAGCCCCAAAGTGATTTCTCAACCCTCGTAGGTGTCGAAGGGTTTCTCTAGTTTGACTCAAATACTCTTTTACACCTTTTGTCAAACCAGATGATGAATAATAAAATATTATTAATGGAGGCTCCAGTCCAGAGATTCAGCTTTCTTCGTACATTGCACCATGTAGATATTTAAGATAAACAGGGAGGGGCAGACATCTTGTTTGGAAATGTTTGTTCAACAAACTCAAACGGCGTGGCCAGATTATTTGATAAATACTTCAAATTCTTCCTAGTGATGTTAAATGAATACAGGAAAAGCTCATGGCTAGGTTGGGTCAGCTTTTAAACATCTACTTGACCCATCTGCCTTCTTGTCTGCTACTTTTTTCACTGACAAGCTGTATACTAATGATTTAAAACTTGAATTGCTGTAAAGCCATGCATTTAGTTGCAGACTTCACCTTCCTACAAGTGAAGTCTGCAAAAAGTGAAGTCTGTGAGCATGACGAAGTTTTAGCACTTTGTCACGCTCTGTCCTAGACAAAGTGTTATATTGCACGAAAGAGCAATGCCGCACAGGTTCTGCAACAAACCACATGTCCAAACACAGCAAGTGCATTTAGACATTCTGTGTGTTGCACCTCTGACCACAGCAGTGCCTCTTTTAATAGTTATTGCGACATTGCTTGTCTACCACAGAAATGTTGTGTACTGTCCCTGTTTAACATTGCAGCATTATTCCTAACAACCTCTTTTTAAAGGTAGAAAGATGGGTAACAATTCTTTCACATTTGCAGAAGCATTAAGAAAATTAATTATAGAGTTCTATTTGTGTTTTTGCACAGTATTAAAGTGACGCAGCAGCAAGAGGAAGTTAAAACACAGATGCAGAGTGTAGATAAGAGACCTAAAAGATAATAGCAACCTTTTGAATTCAGAGAATCATTGATAATTTTAGACGTGCTCTTAGGGGGATTTATCTGCTTTACAAAAACAAATGAATAGCTTTGTTGCTTGTTCTTGTAGCTAACATAATACAATCAAATACTATATTTTACAATATTTTAAACTATGGCCTTAAAAATTCCCAAAAGTTAAATCAGGACCCTAAAATGGATAGGCCAAATAAAGCACTTTGACTGGTTGTTAGTTGTGATAAAATGACCATAGACAGAATCATAATGTTTTCAGAGCAAATGCTGCCTCAATTGGCTAGTTTTAACCACCTCAGAAAACACCCACCTAAAAACATCAATATCAGTTCAGTAGACACTATATTAAGAAAATTCTCACAGCTTTACTTTGCCGCCAGAAAACCCTAACCACCAACAAATTGAAGGCATTGTCTCAAAGACACCAGACTCCTCTGACAAAAACAGTAATTTAACCTTACAAAACACTGGAGTTGCTGGTCTTCCACTGCCTCAATCAGTTAAAGTAAAAGGTAAAGTGGAGAAAATGTTCAAATATAGCATACACTTTAACTGATATTGATATTTTTTTAGGTAGGTCTTAGTTGCTGAAATACATTTTGCACCATCCCCCGTCCACAGCAGTACATTGCTTAGCTTCTGAGGTGGTAGATTTAGTTTATCAACGATGCTAGCTAACCAACATAACACATAGAATTAACACAACAGAAACCTAGGACAGGTTGGACCACCATGTTAGACTATATAGCTTTAAACGTTAGTTACACCTCAAAATCAAAACAGAAATAAACAAGTTAGCTGAGTTCTCATGTCTATGCTATTCAAATCAGTTGCCAGTTGTCTACCAACTGTTGTAAACATGACATCATGTTGATTCGTCCTTTGTAAGGGCAATGTCATCTAATTCCTTTTCGACTGCTAATTGCTTTCCACATTTCTATATTACTCTGCGTAGCCTTCTAACCACAGAAACTGATAACAAACTAATTAGCAAGCTGAGTCTGAGTCTGAGTTTATTTCATTGCAAACAAATAAAGATATTAGTAAAAATAATAATAATGTAAAAAAAAGAGTCTCCATCATGGGGTCCCAAGCTAGCTATAGGGGACTAAACTGATGTGTTCATTGATGTTTCTAGCGGAAAAAATCTGCTGACCCTAAAACATACATTTATGTTATAATGACGTCAATTGACTAGAAACAAAAAAAAAAGATTACTGGTTACTATACAAATTCAGAGAAATTGGAGCAATGTCCTTGCCACAGCAAGTGACACAGTAATTCACAGTAATTCAGGCCATGTAGCTCAGTCATCTTCCTCCGCTTTTACACTAAAGACAGGCACTGCTCAGATCAATGCAATTCATTTCAATGCAGAATGTGGCTGTGCTCTTCTTAGCAGCTGCACAGGCCATTCAGTCAAAGCGTGTGCTGTCCTGATTTTCGGTTATGCTTTGTGGTTAAACTAAATTTAGAAAAGTTTTGACGGCCCCAATATGTGGTCTGAATTTTTTCTTACATTAGAGCACTTGCAACACAGACATTCAAACATTCAAGATAAGAAACAAGGATGCATATTTAACAAAATAGTGTGTTCACCAAAGACAACTTGCTCAAGACCTTTGAACATACATTTGTTCTGTTATGAAGCTCCATATTTAATTTTAGGATTTACTGACCTAATTAAAACCCTTCATTTACTTTATTTATTTGAGCACAGCAATTTCTGTTTACTCTTCAGGACATGATTGGGGTCAGAAACAGCCTTAATATGTTTCTTTTGTTGCGCTATAACTTGAGCAGGTCTTCATTTGGTGGAGCAGTTATAACTTTAAAGTTTGTTTATCTGTACTCTTCAGTCTTGCAGGACTTGGGTAAAAACTCATGGCAGAGAACATCAGAGCATGATGTACAGAAAATAAGCTCAGTTAACATTCCAGTGTAGTCCTGCCCCTCCTAGATAGATGCTTAGTAGGCTGAAAAAATGCTCAACATAATGCTTATTACAGTACATGAACAAACTGCTTGTGCAACCAGTGTAAAAAAAAAAGACTAGTCCATTTTAAAAGGAGAACCATGCATGCTCATGTGACATATCTTGCATTATGTACCTCCAGAATGTGCACAAAGAGCTGCCTGAGGCCTCTGTTCCGATAAGACGGCCACAACTTATCTTGTCTTCTTTTCGCGCAACAAAAGAAGCCTCTATAATTTCCTGCACAAATGTTTTTGTCTTCATGCGTCAGGTATTAGTGGGAATCCTCTTACATTAAAGCCACAGTAATGATGGCAGCCGTATACAGACACTTCAGTTGTTTACTTTGTCTGTACTTAGAGCAAGGTGCTCTGGGAGACATGTCTCTTAAATTTATTATAATCAGTATGAAAGGAAATACCAAGAAGCATTTCTGGGCAGCAGTTTAGACTCAGCTTGTGTTTCCTCCCACATGCTATCGCTTAGAAATGTTTTTTTTTTCTTTTTTTTATTTCACATTTTAATCTGATTTTCTTTCTCCTTCTATCTCTTTGTCTCTTGCTTAGACTCTTTCAAAGGTTTGATGTTTCCTGTCTGTGTGCCCTTGCAGTGGATCGACTTGTCGCCAGTGCTGATTGCCATGAGCTCTGAGAAGGTACTTTAATGACTGGTGCTTCCTTTGAATATTTGAATCAGGTCAAATCTCAAAAGTCTAGTCGAAAGTAATAAAGTCTCAGTCACTCAGCTTTTTACATTGTACTGAAGATAGGTTGGAAAGAAAGCACCACTAGGTTCCGCTAGTTTTGCTAAGGACACTTGAGTCATATTTGAATTTTGTGGTGCATGTGAAGTGAAGGGTTTTGTTTTAACTTTTACGTATAAAATGAAAGCAGAGTGTCAGGCAGTGACAGTAAAACTTATAAGTTCATTCCGCTGGGTCTAAGAGTTTGCTTCTGCGTAGTGAGGGATTGACATTATAATAATGTGGCACACTGATTGACAAGAACGTTTCAAAATGGCACGTTTCCAAAAAGGTTGCTGAACCCTGTCTTAAAGATATCGAGAACCGATATCCAGCCCTATTGGCACCCAAGGATTTATCGCACCCAGAATCCTGGTGTTGTCATAGATAATCTCTCTGT
>NC_056478.1:23884473-23916627 GCF_008729295.1 Plectropomus leopardus
CAGCCTGCTGCTCCAAACTGGGGATAGATGACTGAGATATACTGTATGTAAAATAAACTAGCCTTACCAACCCACCTTCAAAAAATGCAAACTATCCCTTTAAAGCCCTGAATAACTCTTTTTACAGGACTGTATGTAAATGTATCTTTGCTCAACTGACATCTTCTCTGACTTGCTGTTAGCAGTTGAAAGAAGTAAACTTAAACTTACACATTTTATGTGACATTATTGAACATACCAGTATGGATTCCACGTTGAGAAAGTGCAGAAAAAAATCTATTATTATAAAAATACTGAAAACTTTGGAGAATTACTGTGCAACATTTTTCAGCAGATGACACACAAAAGTGTGCATGCATACAGAGTTGACCCAAACAGGATGGACAACACTGCCTCACATAAACCATAAGCACGTGCTGCATTTAGATGGATGCAGATGATAGTCATACCCACTGACAACTAACTCTACAGAGGAGGAGTGATGCAGGGCAGCATTTACCTCCGCTGTGTTTGCAGCCTTTCAGAGGGGAAGTCTAATCTTGCAGGTTATCTTAAAGCACCTTTTTCTGGTGGACCAGTGGTAATGCTATCTGTGTGTCTGAGGTGTAACTGCAATAAACAACCTGTGCTCCCTCTGAGATAGTTTTCAGTACAATTTAAGGGGGAAAAAAATCATTTCTCTAATATTGGCAAAGAAATTTTTCTATCTCCAGAAGTCGAAAGTGTTGTAGTCGCTGTTGTTCCCAAGCCAAAGTCTGTATTTTGCAGTTTCACCTGGAGACACTTAGGAAAGAACGTGTTTATGTAAGCATCCTTAAACCCTGAGTTACAGAAGCAGTAGACCAGCGGGTCCAGCAGGCAGTCAATGTAAGACAAAACCATGAGGCTGTCGTAGACCTGAACCACAACGTCCTCTGTGTCCTGCCACTCCTTCAGTCTTACGGCCAGCAGCACCGCTCTGGCTACAGTACTGGGCAGGAAGCAGATAGAGAAGACAAGGACGACAGACATGACCACGCACACTGCTCTCCTCAGTTTGGTCTTTTCACCGACCGTCTTCCTCCTTAGCCGGTTGACGATGCGTACAGTGCAGTAGACAAGGATGATGAAGGGGATGATGATCTGGGTGAAGTAGACGATCTTGAAAATAAAAGAGAAGCAACTTTGAGTGTGATCCCTCATAAAGCAAAATAGTATTCGTTTATGTGCCAGGGATGCAAAATATATATTGGCCCGATAAATTATCAGCCAATAATTGGACATTTTTATTGTTATGTAATATTCCAAATAAAATAATAGCCAATAAATAGTGCCAATAAAACAAATCCAAACTGCCTTCATCGAGATAACAAGGGCAACAACTACACACCTTGGTGGATTCAAAGGAAGACAACATAATTAAAACTGTAAATCAGCAATTCTGCTGTCCAGTGGTGTAAAGTTACTGTTTTTCTTAATAGAGTGTGATGTTTTTTATATCACAATTTCAAATGGTTCAATTTCAAAAGCTGTGATAATGTTCAAAATATAGTGTAGACTACTCTTAAACTGATATTGAGGGGGAATAAAACTAATCAGTGAAAGCTGAGCTTGATCAGCGCTGTTAATAATATTTACATGACGTGGCTTTTTTTTTTGTTTATAAAAATTAAGCGTGATGATACAGACATTCATACATCAGATGTAATTCGGACTTGCCGATGCGCATTGAACCCGCTTCACACCCATTCATATGAGTTGCTTGCCACTTTTTGTCTCTGTTAATCGTAAATTTAGTCTGCAGTTTAGTTTACACACATGATATACCGTAGAATTACATAATGTGGGAGCTTCTATGGACATGAATAACCCGTTTATGATCAGGTTTTGGGTGTATCCCATTTTCTGAAAGTAGCTTGCATATATACAGGGAATATGAATAACTGGATTTCTCTGTGCTCATGTAAACATTAAATCCCAAATGTGATCACAACTGGAATGAGCCTCATAAAGAGGTGATTGCACTTTAACACTGGGCATCATAATCTGTTTCTCTCTCTCGCTTCAA
This sequence comes from Plectropomus leopardus, assembly GCF_008729295.1. NCBI lineage: Eukaryota > Metazoa > Chordata > Actinopteri > Perciformes > Serranidae > Plectropomus > Plectropomus leopardus. The sequence continues at coordinate 23,886,521 of NC_056478.1, forward strand.
ATAGATGTGTAGCTGACTACACAAGCACTGAAAGCTAGTTTTGACACTCAAATCTAAACTTTTTTATGCACTTTTATTGTTCTTTTCTGTATTTCACCATTAGGAACGGATTTAAGACTGATTAAAAGTAATTTTACGTTCACATTTGTATTTATCATATTCATCTGAAGTTTAGGGTTGTATGAGGCCAGGAGTGTTTACGGAAGGTCTGAGACAGTGAAGAGTTCATTATTTATACCCCTTAATCAAAGATTGTTTTGTTAGGTGATGAGGTTTCTGACTCATTATTTAATTTAACTACTCAGCCATCCCAGTCATCTCAAACTCTTGTTTTCATGCCATTACTTGTCTTTTGTCTTAGCAACAGTCCAAAACACAAAAGTATTTTTCTATTTGGTTTTTCAAATAGCTAATAAAACAAGCAAATATTCAGTTTTGAGTGGATTTTTGAGTAAAAATGACTTGAAATGACTTGAAAAGTGACAGAAAAGTTTCTGCTGATAAATTAATAAACTGATTGCTTAAAATGCCCAAACAGATTTGTATACTGCCTGTGGCAAGCTGTTAGTCAGGGAACTGGTGGATAGGAACAACAGTTCAAAACAGTATTGACTGTCAGCTTTATGGGAAGTCTGTGTGATGGTATGAGGCAGTGTAATTAACTCTAGTTCCTATAAAGTGCTGGATGCAGTTAGCTTTGGCAGGGCTGGTTCTCTGATGTCAGAGTTTAAATTAGTCTTTTATTTATTATCCCATAATAATGATTAAAGCCTTCTTGGTTTTCATGGCATAGGTGCTGAAATATTTACAGCTATTACTCATGCAAAATCTGCTCTATCAAAACAAAAGAAACCAATACAGTACCTCTCTGAAGACGTCTGTAACATCGTGATAAAACGTCTCAACTTCCCGGCCCAGGCTGTTGCAGCATTCAAAGGTGGTGACCATCGTGGGGATGGTGAGGGGCAGCAACAGAAGCCAGATGAGGATAGAGATTTGAGGACTTTTCTTTAGCGCTTTGACAAAATTCCTCCTCCCGAGATGCACCACGTTGAAGTAGCGGTCGAGGGACAGGGTGATGAGGAAGGCAATGCTGGCTCCTCGGTTGAGGAACAGCATGAAGAGCATCGTCTTACACAACACTTTATTCTGGCTGCGTCTCTGGCCATGATGGTAATGGTAGGCCTTGGCAGGAAGACAGGCCACCAGCAAGAAGTCAGCAACCACAATATTGAACAGGAAGATACTTTTGTTCTTCCAGAACTTGAACCTAAAGTGGAAGTAATTGACAAAACAGTTATTAGCTTCACTGTTTCAAAGTTTATTCTGCATCGAGAGTAAACATAACAGAGCAGAAAGCCTGATGCTGACCCTGTCGTTCAGAGTCTCTGCACACAGCAATGTGTGGCAGTTCACTCATTTAACATGTCCTATTTGCCACAGCTCTTCTTTTTGCACTGTATATTTGGGGGTGGAAATATACAATGGTGCCAAGGAACACACTGACTCTTTGCCATTTCAGCACTTACCCACAGCACAGTGTGTTCCACATTTATCACATTTATCACTTTATCCCTGCTCAGAAACCTTAATCTGTATCAGAATGATCTGGTTTGGAAATCCTATGTTTTGCTATCCAGGATCAGATAATCCATCTGACTTTTGTGCTTTTTTTTTCAAAGCAACACTGGTATGGATCACCCTCATCCAGATAAAAACTTTTTTTAAGATTTCCAAACACAGGTTATGTACTCTAAATGTGTCTATTGTGTATCACAATGTAGGGTACTAGCTATGGAAGAAACAACAGGTATAATAGCCAGTATGGGGTTGCTATAATTATTTTTATATAAAAAAAGAAAGAAAACAGCCAGGTAATCTAATCATATTTTGGCTATGGAATAGAATTGCATCTCAAATTGGAGGAAAGATCAAATTAAAAGAAAAAAAGATTCTTAAATCTGATCTGATCCAAAAAGTCAAGATTATTCTGATCTCCAGCAGAAAGGTGGATTCACAGTGGATTTCAGGAACAAAATGCAATTAGACTTGGTCATTTATGTGTTTACTCAACAGTAAATGCAATAATGCACCTATGGTGATAAGTGCCAGTTGCAGTGTGTTTGATAGCAGAATGCCTACATTGTGGTATGTATTCCTGTTTAGAGCACTTGTCTTTCGGGTTTGGTATTTTTAAGAATTTTAAGATAATTTGATTCTAATCTGATTCTGGACAGGAAAACATGGATGTCCAAATCAGGATCATTCTGATCAGATAAAAACATTTTAGAAGGTTTGATCCTGATCATAACCAAAATTGGATTTCATGATATTCCGATATCAGAATTCCTCTGTTGTTTTTTTTTCTTTCTTTCTAACAACTGGTTTTCAAGATTTGATCCCAAACCAGTCAGGTTTCTTCTGAGCAACTCGGCCAGATTAGCACACTGTGCACTCTGTGAAAAATGAATTCACCAGGGGTAAATATTGTTTGGTTCACAAGTGACGTAACTATTTAGGGAAATAAAACTGATACACATGTTTTCCATTTTAAAGTAGTGTCCTGAATTTGCAAAGAGGTTCCAAAATCACTGCATTTTAAATAGTCTTTGCCCTTTTACAGAAAATGTATATGTGCATGAATCCTATACAACCTAAACAACACATTTGAGGAGTGCATGCAAGTTGTAAGGATAAGTTCAGCATTTTCCATTGCTGAAATTCACTTTTAATTAACATATTTTGCCAATGCACGAGAATCCAAACAGGATGTTCTCACTGCCCCCTCTTCTACTCACTGCTGTGAACATGCAACCAGGGGCGTTTCTAGGATTTGAGGACGGGGGACCTCAGTAGGAGGTTTAGGGGGGTCCTTAGTCGGGAACTTTTTTTTAAATAAACAAGCTCTATTTCAGTGCTTTTTTTCCCCCCACTCCGGCACCTTATTTACCCATAAAAGCTTTTTTCTTTTTTTTTTACTTTCAAGATTAATTATGAAATGGGGTGAGAAAAATATAAATATGTAGTTGTGAGTAATTAGTATTGAATACAGAATACTTAACAAATAGTAATGAACTGTAACTGAGTACATTTATTCAAGTACAACTATAAGCAGAATGATAGATAATAGTTTTATTTTTTGTTATTAGGCCTGTTCTTTTTGTAGAGAAATATATATTGCCTATATATTTAAATCAGGGGCTATTTATAAAACATTTAGGACTGAAGCCTCATACACCCAGGCCTAAGACGCCACTGTATGTATCTATTAGGATTTCTTCCTGCAAAGTCATTAAACTGCTGTTTAATGACTGTTTGAAAATGTGTCAGATCGTTAAATGAATCAAGACACAGCTTGATCACAGTGGGAGAGATGCTCACCACCACAATCTGACCATTTAAATGAGAAAATTGTCAGTCTCTTACTAGCTACTACTATGACTAGTAGTTAAAAAATTGTCTGGATATATCTATACCGTAACCCAGGCGACCTCACTGACCTTGTGTTATCAAGGTTTGAATCACTTAGCGAGGCAAAATGCCAAGAAATTCTCAGCCGATGAGTCGCACAAACATCAGTTATCAAGATCAAGTTCTTGGTTGTTTGTAAAGTTTCCATCTCTGAATGCTTTCCCTGGCTTTTCAACAATCCCCACTGTACATATTACTTTTGAACACCCTCAGAAAATAGTGGAAAAGACAGGCACATACTTGAAGACGAAGATGTAGAGGACAGACAGGTTGAGTGGCAGACCCAGCAGGAACTCTCCAATCATCAGCCAGGAGAGGGCTTTGTATGTGGTTGCGTTGGGTCCCCTGCAGTGGTCAATAGTTTCATTTGTAGACATGTTTCTCTGGCTGAACATAACAGTCTCGAAGGTAGCAATACTTAAACAGCAGTAAAAGAAGTTGCAGTCAAATAAGTCCTGTTTTATGAACGAGAGAAAAGGGTTATAGGTGTTTCCAGGCAGGCATCACAGAGTTAAATCCTTCGTTTTGGAGGTGGTTGTAGTTGCCTCTGACCCAGAATCTTCTCTGCTCAGGCACCGATTCCCCTTCTCACTGTGATTTGTCAAATTCAACAGTCCCCTTCTGAGAGCCTTACAGTGATTCTGAAGCTCTGTGACGACTAAGCTTGCCGTGCTAAAACATGCTGAGGAGACATGCACAGTAAACCCGGCATGAACTGAAAAAAAGGGCTGAATACAGAGGAGAGAAAACACCCTGTCTCAGTGAGTCTGTTAGCCCTTTTTATGTGAGGCTGCCACTGATCCTTTCGAGAGGAAGAAGTTGTTGTCAGCTGGAGGTGTGGTTTAAAGGGGGGGGCTTAACTTAAGCTTACTCAGTTTGGAAGATGCTAGTTTCTACTTTAAACATAAAAATGTCTTAATGGTACAAGTTTCAAGGCACTTGTAAGTAGATGACTAAAAAGAAAGGAGGACATGCCCTTTACAGTTTCTATATTACACAGAAAGTGGTGACTGGAAAAGTGGCTGTTAACGGTGTTTTCCAGGAGTATGGGAAGAAACGCCTGTGAAATTCCTCAGGTGGCTGTCCATACGAAACCATCATGCCTCCACATGTCTAGCTTTATTATTGGATATGGTGACGACAGGACTTAGAAAACATTGTCCTTCAAGGAAAATGACATAGCGAGTTCTGCTGGTACAAGATCATCTTGATGTCATACAGGTAGGATAGATAAAATCTTGTATGAAATATACTGTTGTTTGTACTGTATATATATATTTATTATGATTAGAGAAGCTGCATAACATGCCATAACATTTAAATTGTGATTATTAAGGATGAGCTTAAAGGAAAACTTTAGCCCCAAAATGACCATTTTTTCTATAAAATGACCATTTTTTCTATCTTACTAACAACCCCCCCCCCCCACATTCATTTTTTTTCTTGTACACTTCCTTCGGAAGAATTTCAGTCAAAATGACCACGTTGTTTTTCCACTGGGTTGTTCATGGGGAGCGCTGTTGGAATATAACAGTAAAACACCAGGTGCCGTGAAAGTGAAACTTAACACTTAACATTCATTGTGCTACTTCTACAGCACTATCCAACCTGTGACTCAAAATGCTGCTCAGGAAAAAAGAGATCTTGAAGTCTCAACTTAGAGAGTGAAGTTTGCTGGAAGTGAGAGATTTGCTTGAAGTGAAATACCAATAATCATATGGGGCGGGGGGGTTTCTTAAAGCATGAAAACAGCGTCACAGGAATATGATGCATGTGTATTCGTAATGACAAAATCCCATTTAATAAGTTGATGGGGAATTGATATGACTGGACATAACTCTTGATTGAACATGTTGTACTTTTATTCAGTTGAAAGGTTTCTGGGGAATATCACGGTTCAGTTGAAGTACTCATCACCAAATTGTGAAAATAATGGTGAAATGACGCTGTGATTGAAGTCATCTTTCTCAATCACATCCTCCATGGTGAAAGCTGGTTTTAGAGCAGAACTAGAAATACTGAAAACAGATTTGCAAACAGCCCCAAAGTGATTTCTCAACCCTCGTAGGTGTCGAAGGGTTTCTCTAGTTTGACTCAAATACTCTTTTACACCTTTTGTCAAACCAGATGATGAATAATAAAATATTATTAATGGAGGCTCCAGTCCAGAGATTCAGCTTTCTTCGTACATTGCACCATGTAGATATTTAAGATAAACAGGGAGGGGCAGACATCTTGTTTGGAAATGTTTGTTCAACAAACTCAAACGGCGTGGCCAGATTATTTGATAAATACTTCAAATTCTTCCTAGTGATGTTAAATGAATACAGGAAAAGCTCATGGCTAGGTTGGGTCAGCTTTTAAACATCTACTTGACCCATCTGCCTTCTTGTCTGCTACTTTTTTCACTGACAAGCTGTATACTAATGATTTAAAACTTGAATTGCTGTAAAGCCATGCATTTAGTTGCAGACTTCACCTTCCTACAAGTGAAGTCTGCAAAAAGTGAAGTCTGTGAGCATGACGAAGTTTTAGCACTTTGTCACGCTCTGTCCTAGACAAAGTGTTATATTGCACGAAAGAGCAATGCCGCACAGGTTCTGCAACAAACCACATGTCCAAACACAGCAAGTGCATTTAGACATTCTGTGTGTTGCACCTCTGACCACAGCAGTGCCTCTTTTAATAGTTATTGCGACATTGCTTGTCTACCACAGAAATGTTGTGTACTGTCCCTGTTTAACATTGCAGCATTATTCCTAACAACCTCTTTTTAAAGGTAGAAAGATGGGTAACAATTCTTTCACATTTGCAGAAGCATTAAGAAAATTAATTATAGAGTTCTATTTGTGTTTTTGCACAGTATTAAAGTGACGCAGCAGCAAGAGGAAGTTAAAACACAGATGCAGAGTGTAGATAAGAGACCTAAAAGATAATAGCAACCTTTTGAATTCAGAGAATCATTGATAATTTTAGACGTGCTCTTAGGGGGATTTATCTGCTTTACAAAAACAAATGAATAGCTTTGTTGCTTGTTCTTGTAGCTAACATAATACAATCAAATACTATATTTTACAATATTTTAAACTATGGCCTTAAAAATTCCCAAAAGTTAAATCAGGACCCTAAAATGGATAGGCCAAATAAAGCACTTTGACTGGTTGTTAGTTGTGATAAAATGACCATAGACAGAATCATAATGTTTTCAGAGCAAATGCTGCCTCAATTGGCTAGTTTTAACCACCTCAGAAAACACCCACCTAAAAACATCAATATCAGTTCAGTAGACACTATATTAAGAAAATTCTCACAGCTTTACTTTGCCGCCAGAAAACCCTAACCACCAACAAATTGAAGGCATTGTCTCAAAGACACCAGACTCCTCTGACAAAAACAGTAATTTAACCTTACAAAACACTGGAGTTGCTGGTCTTCCACTGCCTCAATCAGTTAAAGTAAAAGGTAAAGTGGAGAAAATGTTCAAATATAGCATACACTTTAACTGATATTGATATTTTTTTAGGTAGGTCTTAGTTGCTGAAATACATTTTGCACCATCCCCCGTCCACAGCAGTACATTGCTTAGCTTCTGAGGTGGTAGATTTAGTTTATCAACGATGCTAGCTAACCAACATAACACATAGAATTAACACAACAGAAACCTAGGACAGGTTGGACCACCATGTTAGACTATATAGCTTTAAACGTTAGTTACACCTCAAAATCAAAACAGAAATAAACAAGTTAGCTGAGTTCTCATGTCTATGCTATTCAAATCAGTTGCCAGTTGTCTACCAACTGTTGTAAACATGACATCATGTTGATTCGTCCTTTGTAAGGGCAATGTCATCTAATTCCTTTTCGACTGCTAATTGCTTTCCACATTTCTATATTACTCTGCGTAGCCTTCTAACCACAGAAACTGATAACAAACTAATTAGCAAGCTGAGTCTGAGTCTGAGTTTATTTCATTGCAAACAAATAAAGATATTAGTAAAAATAATAATAATGTAAAAAAAAGAGTCTCCATCATGGGGTCCCAAGCTAGCTATAGGGGACTAAACTGATGTGTTCATTGATGTTTCTAGCGGAAAAAATCTGCTGACCCTAAAACATACATTTATGTTATAATGACGTCAATTGACTAGAAACAAAAAAAAAAGATTACTGGTTACTATACAAATTCAGAGAAATTGGAGCAATGTCCTTGCCACAGCAAGTGACACAGTAATTCACAGTAATTCAGGCCATGTAGCTCAGTCATCTTCCTCCGCTTTTACACTAAAGACAGGCACTGCTCAGATCAATGCAATTCATTTCAATGCAGAATGTGGCTGTGCTCTTCTTAGCAGCTGCACAGGCCATTCAGTCAAAGCGTGTGCTGTCCTGATTTTCGGTTATGCTTTGTGGTTAAACTAAATTTAGAAAAGTTTTGACGGCCCCAATATGTGGTCTGAATTTTTTCTTACATTAGAGCACTTGCAACACAGACATTCAAACATTCAAGATAAGAAACAAGGATGCATATTTAACAAAATAGTGTGTTCACCAAAGACAACTTGCTCAAGACCTTTGAACATACATTTGTTCTGTTATGAAGCTCCATATTTAATTTTAGGATTTACTGACCTAATTAAAACCCTTCATTTACTTTATTTATTTGAGCACAGCAATTTCTGTTTACTCTTCAGGACATGATTGGGGTCAGAAACAGCCTTAATATGTTTCTTTTGTTGCGCTATAACTTGAGCAGGTCTTCATTTGGTGGAGCAGTTATAACTTTAAAGTTTGTTTATCTGTACTCTTCAGTCTTGCAGGACTTGGGTAAAAACTCATGGCAGAGAACATCAGAGCATGATGTACAGAAAATAAGCTCAGTTAACATTCCAGTGTAGTCCTGCCCCTCCTAGATAGATGCTTAGTAGGCTGAAAAAATGCTCAACATAATGCTTATTACAGTACATGAACAAACTGCTTGTGCAACCAGTGTAAAAAAAAAAGACTAGTCCATTTTAAAAGGAGAACCATGCATGCTCATGTGACATATCTTGCATTATGTACCTCCAGAATGTGCACAAAGAGCTGCCTGAGGCCTCTGTTCCGATAAGACGGCCACAACTTATCTTGTCTTCTTTTCGTGCAACAAAAGAAGCCTCTATAATTTCCTGCACAAATGTTTTTGTCTTCATGCGTCAGGTATTAGTGGGAATCCTCTTACATTAAAGCCACAGTAATGATGGCAGCCGTATACAGACACTTCCGTTGTTTACTTTGTCTGTACTTAGAGCAAGGTGCTCTGGGAGACATGTCTATTAAATTTATTATAATCAGTATGAAAGGAAATACCAAGAAGCATTTCTGGGCAGCAGTTTAGACTCAGCTTGTGTTTCCTCCCACATGCTATCGCTTAGAAATGTTTTTTTTTTCTTTTTTTTATTTCACATTTTAATCTGATTTTCTTTCTCCTTCTATCTCTTTGTCTCTTGCTTAGACTCTTTCAAAGGTTTGATGTTTCCTGTCTGTGTGCCCTTGCAGTGGATCGACTTGTCGCCAGTGCTGATTGCCATGAGCTCTGAGAAGGTACTTTAATGACTGGTGCTTCCTTTGAATATTTGAATCAGGTCAAATCTCAAAAGTCTAGTCGAAAGTAATAAAGTCTCAGTCACTCAGCTTTTTACATTGTACTGAAGATAGGTTGGAAAGAAAGCACCACTAGGTTCCGCTAGTTTTGCTAAGGACACTTGAGTCATATTTGAATTTTGTGGTGCATGTGAAGTGAAGGGTTTTGTTTTAACTTTTACGTATAAAATGAAAGCAGAGTGTCAGGCAGTGACAGTAAAACTTATAAGTTCATTCCGCTGGGTCTAAGAGTTTGCTTCTGCGTAGTGAGGGATTGACATTATAATAATGTGGCACACTGATTGACAAGAACGTTTCAAAATGGCACGTTTCCAAAAAGGTTGCTGAACCCTGTCTTAAAGATATCGAGAACCGATATCCAGCCCTATTGGCACCCAAGGATTTATCGCACCCAGAATCCTGGTGTTGTCATAGATAATCTCTCTGTCAATATGTGTTTCCCCCAAACCTTTTCCTTCACCAAACCACGGAGGGGTGAGCTGTGCACTATTCGAGGGGAAAAATGACTTCACCACAACATTATATAATATTTAAAGTAGTTTCTTTATCAATTCAGTACGGATTTTAAGTTGAAAAAATCTCACAAACACATCTTTTTATGCAAATCGTTCAGGGCGGGTCTGAGAAAAGTCAAAACGTCAGCCACTGTTTGTGAACAATTGTTCACAAACAGTGGCTGACGTGTGAACAGTGTGAACACACTGTGTGAACAATTCTGAAATCATCTCATCAACTCATTGAGATGAAGCATCCGTCACCCCAGTCTTGGGAAATATCGGTGACTTAATGATGACCAAAAGTTTTGCATAAACACTAGCTTGTTGTGCAGTTCTCCTGCCCCCAAGTGGCCTAAAAATCAATCAAGCCAAAGATTTAACCAAGTAACTTCATCCAGATGCTCCTCTGAGACTTCTTTATACAAATATGTTTGTTTTCCCCTCAGAGTGGACAAACACTTGAAATCTCTCACACCACCAGGCCTGGAAATATGGAAGGAAACACTCTCTAAACATAGATTTTGGGAAAAAGTATGTTACGCAAGATGTATCAGATTAATTTTTAATTTAATTAATTTTGCATTTTTTTTGTGCATTTGTCATCTGATCCAGTTTTGTATGTGCACCATGGTTAATACTGCAGTATAAGGTGATACTTTAATCCATTTATATGACTACATTTGAGGTGATTCAGAGAGCTCCTCTCACACTCACACAGTAGAATCTGTGTTGTATTTTTTAAAGTTTGGTAATTTGAGTCATGCAGAGCTTCTAAATATTGTTCCAAATCATTGTTTTTATTTTTGGTAGCTTCAATAGAGTTAACAGTATTGGCTCTCATTATTCTATTACTGCAATCACAAAAGTCTCATTATGTCTTCTTTTTCCCATCACATGCTTCCTTTTATTCCCATCCCTGGCCTGCCTTTCCGTCTCTGGGATTTGTTTGCGGCCCCACAGCTCCCAGTTTCCCCAGTGTCCTCTCCTCAATCAGATGGACAGAGGCCTGAGGATCATTCTGTCCCTCCACGTCCCAGCAGCCAGGGTAAGCACCAGCCTCTGCCTCCCGAAATCATGTCAGCACCACGTCTCTATTTACACAGACAAAACAACCCATCTTATCTGACCCAGATTTCACATTAACTTGTAGAGTCCTGTTATGTGAAAGATTTCAAAATGTCAGACTTAAGCAACTTGAAAAGGGTTTAAACTGGGATGAATCTGCTGAAGGGTAACAGACTGCACCACTGATTGTTAAGAAAAGTCACAAACTAATTTTAACATGCTATAATCACATACAGTCAGTGTCAGAGACAGTTTCATAATGTAGTACTTCTCTTTATCTGTATACATTTACTACATTCCTTTTAAAATACAGTCAATCAGTTACTGTGTACGATAAATATGTCATTATATTTGTATTTTTTATGCTATATTTTAATCTATTTTATCTTTACACTTTTTAATGTCTTAGATTCCTCTTTTAATTTGTGTGATCACATTTTTAATAAGCATTTAGATCCTTAGATCCAAGATTTCCACCACCAACCACTGATCTCTGTAGTTCTGCATATAACAAGAAATAACAAAGAGGAATAACGTGATAATAAATGTACATTATGACATTCTTCGTGAAGGGTAAAACATGAGCGCCATCCACTAGCCAAAAAGACAATGGTCATGTATTTGTAAAATCTGTATATTTACTGTTGTACATTGATAATCAGCCAGAGGACATAAATACATTTTGCACATATAGTTGTTTTACTTTAAGCCACCTTAAAAGGTTTTTGCATTCGTCCATAAAGACCCAGTGTGAGGTAGGTCATCAGATACCACAAAGAAAATATGGCAATTCATGAATAAAATTACATTATATAAGTATTTGAAAAAACAAATGAACCTATTTTTGACTTTTGAAGTAAAAATCCAACCTGCTGTATTAGCCAAAACCGCCAAAGTGGATAAAAACATCACAATGAATTACAATTTTAAATCGGGTGTTTTGTATGTAATTATTAATACAGCCAACATAGAAATTAAAGGGACAGTTAACCCCAAAATTAAAAGTGCATATTTCCTTTTTACCTGTGGTGCTGTTTATTAGTCCAGATCGTTTTGGTGGGAGTTGCCGAGTGCTGGAGATATTGGCTGTAGAAATGTCTGCTTCCCTCGAATTTAATGAAGTAGATGGCACTCAACTTGCAGTGCTCAAAGTGCTGAAAATATGTTTTTAAATCGACAGCAATGAGTCTTCAGAATTGACCCATTTACACAAGATAATCCACAGACCTGTAAGCAGTTTCATGTAGGCATCTATTTATTTTCTCCACTGACCTACACCTGGTGATCATATTATTGTGCAGAAGGGAAGATGCTCACACCAAAACAATCTAAATTTAAATAGCACTACAGGTAACAGGGGAAATATTTAGTTTTGATTTTGGGTTGAACTGTCCCTATAAAGTTCAACAATAGAACAATGTTTTACACACCAACTACATGTTCACCTGTAAGTTCAAGTCCCCTCACTCTTGCCTTGCAATCCTATTTCTGATTAATTTTTGCAAGCAGAATAATAGATATTTTTTTTGTTATCCTTTATGATGGTCATAAAGCCAGCATACTTTGATTTGCAGTTTATTGAAGTCACCTTGCAGATTTTGTGGTTGCTGGTGTGTGTCAAACATTTACCTCTTTTATATAATTTGGAGCCACAAAGGTACAGTCCAGAGAGCTTTGTTTTAGCGACTGAGACTGTTTTTCCTCCTTGTATTAATAGCTTGGCTTTTCAAACACAATTGAGAATAATCAAAACCACACCTACTCCTTATCCCAGGACAGAAGTTTCAAGATTGCTTAAATGCATGCTGACTCACATCTGAATTTCATGGGAATGTTTGTGTGACAGCTGCGTTCTTATCAGCTGAGGTATGCCGTTGGTTATCAAGCTTCAAACACATTTATAAGAGATCCGACCAGCAAGTCAATTCAAAAAATGTAACAGTTTTACATTAACATAATTTCCTGAGCAAGAGGACCATTAAATATCAGACAGTAGAAATGTTCTCAAAGATAAAGATGTATTCATACATTCACATATTACAATAGTAAAATCACATAAAAAAACAAACAAACAAGTATTTACATATCACCCGAAACGCTGGGTCATGAAATGTTAACTTATGACAGTCTCTGTGATCTCTGCTCTGTTACACAATTCTGTTACCAGAATGACAAGCATTTCAACTTAACTTTACTCAGTTGAGTAATAGTTGGGAGTATGATTTTAAAGCATGTATTGGAACAAACAAACAAACAAACAAAAAACTAATTACAATTTGTTGTCATCATTGAATTCGTAAGATGTTTGCACACATAATTCCTTATACTGAACTTAATCTGTTTCATGGGGTCATATAAACCTAAAAAACATTAATTGCAGTAGTATTGGCAGTGCCTATGTTTATATTTAGCAGTAAATGATGCTAATACAGCTGAAATAATGCCACATTTATGGCAGGATGTCTTGTAATAACTAATGTGTTAAGAGCACTTGCGTCTTGAATAATTCAAATTCATGAATTTTAGAATAAGGAACAGTTGAATTCTAGTATTCATCTCTAACTTTGTATGTGTTGGTAATTTAAGTTTTTTAGTTATACAATTGGTGACAGTAAAGAAGAGATTTTGGAGCCCACAAAAAAGTCATGTCCTCGTTGTAATTTGGCTGATTGGTACTTTTCAGTTAGACTTTATAGATATATGTCATTAATGTGGACACAAAATTAAAAACAAGAATGAAGCACATGTATTTACAAGCAACTGATATATGTTGTGAACAAACAGCTCTGCTCTGCTCAGGTCACATCTGCACAACTGAACAAACAAAGTATACAAAAGCACAAATGCAGGGTGTTAAAGTTTAGTTTGTCTGAAAACTTTGACATAATCTTTACACTCTAGGTGACCTTAAGGCATGTGTTCCTCTCTTTGCTCTGTAAATATTTGCCATGTTTGCATGCACATAGAGGTACACATAGTCCGTTTTGTAGATGTGACATTTGCGTAGACAAATAGGTTGTGTATACAGCAGGCGTGGGGATTTAAGTCACATGACTGGACTGAAGTCAGACTCGAGTCACAAATTTGATGACTTTAGACTCGAAAGAAAGACTTGCAGTTGGACATCGACTTAAAGTTAAAGCCATTATTTCCCAAAATGAGATGAGGTACATACAAGACAGGACAGACACATACAAAAATCCATTACTTTACTATGATTAAGTTCAGTTACACTTGTTTTGATAAAAAAAAATCTTAACAATAAAATACAGTGTTTAAGAATCATTCACATGAGTTTTTAACATTTGTATTATGATTGCTGTTTTGTTAAAATTACAGAATATGTACTCATTACTTGTTTAGCACTAAAACAAATTAGCACTTTGGACTTTTCTCTGGACTTGCCTGTCTTGACTTGAGACTTGACTTGACTCATCACCTGCTAATAGTTTAGTCACACTTGTTTTGACAAAGTTGTTTTAACAAAAAAATAAAAATTTTAAAAAAGTTAATGTTCATGATTTTTGTAAATTTTATATAATAGTACTTGGTTGTTAAAATGACATTATATTTGGTGAAAAGCACATTATGACTTGTTCAAGACTCGAAAATCAAAGTTTAGGACTTTGGACTTGCTTGTATTCACTTGGGACTTGAACTGGGACTTAAGTGCATTATGTCAAAAGATACCTGTGAAATAATGACTTAGTCCCACCCCTGGTATACAATGTATCAGTGTCATCAATCTTGTTTTCACAAAGTGTAGTCTTGGTAAAAAAAAAAAAAAAAGGCATTTAAGTCCTCTACAAAGTAGCTGAGAGATCTTTTTTTCTGCTTTTCCTCTAACTATGTTAAACCCTACAAAGTTTCCCTCCGTTGTGTCTTCACTTAGATTTCATGATCAGTTCACCTTGCCAAGGACATTGCACAATATTCCACAGCACAAATGTCTCATATTGTTGCAGTGTGTCACTATTTCAAACAAAACTATGACAAATACAAAGCAATAATGTATTTTATGATGCCACATACACATTCGTAAACTTTACATGAAATTCAACCTCAGACTCACCAACCAGTCAACCCCCGATGGTTGACTACTTAAATGAGTAAGCCATCTATTTATAGTCAAACAGTCACCAACAGACATGACCTCACACACTGTGCGATTACTAGCGATGACATCACCAAGGGGAGTAAGACTATCAGGGTGACTTATACATACACAATGGATTTTCTGAGTAAAGTATTGTTCAGTCTGGTTAAAGGCATGATTCATTACTTATATTGTGAGGGAATTTTTTTTTTTTTTTTACATTTTTTTAAATAATTTTGTGCACTGGATGTCAGATCTTTAAATCACCAGGCAAGAAAATTATCCCAGACAGAAAATATGTACAGTATAATTAAACCCACCTTTCTCTCTACATATAAACAGTAATTCAGATCCATACTAAATAAACAGCATTTCTCAGCTTCCTGTACTGGCCTTAGGATTAAGTCTTATGTAATAGAGGACTGGCCATGGCCTAATATGCGTCTATTTGGGGGTCATAACATGCACACATTTGATACCCCTGCTGAAAAAATCCATGTTTACTGCCTCTGACTTCTGTAAAACAAAATATTGTTTTCCTTTCTGGTTCCCTTTGTTTGGAACTTGTTTGGGACATGGTTATAGTTATTGAGCTATAATCGATTCACTATTAAACACTTATGCTTGTTTGGACATGGAAGCTTTGATACAAGACAGATTGCTGTGATTTCACAAATTGCATTTTACTTTTCTTTTCTTTCTTCTACTCAAACATTTGAAAGGAATTTTACATAGTCCTCTCTGTCCAAGAAAGAAAGAAAAACAGATGTGCATACTTTGGCTGAGGGGCATTCCCCTTAAAAAGAAAAAAAGCCTGATTTTTTACTTAATAAAATCTACTAACAGTGATATATTCTAGACTATTTGTTGAGTCTCGATTACAGTATATCTACAGTATGGAAAAACACATAAAACTCTATAACAGTACTTCCTATTTACATATGTACCTTGATATTATTTCTATTTGAGAATCAATACAAATAGACTCTTAAATAATTATTTTATGTATGTCTTGTCTTCATAATGCACTTTACCTTCAGAGCAATCTAGGAACTGATCAGCTATCAGTCTTACAATGATTTAACCTCTGGGGAATATTTTGGGGGATTTGATGTAGCCAGTGGATATTTGGATGAAGGACACCCGGGCTAAGACTCTTCGTGCAGCAGTCATAGTTTACAGTTTGAACTTGAGATTGGAAAATGGAGTTGGAAGGACATTTCTGATAAACTCTATAAACAGATATCTGCATATGAATGCAGATACATTTTTTTAAAAAGCAACTTAAAAGTTAAATTGTTGTCAGATGATAGCTGATGGGTACCAAAATTGCATTTCGGCCAATGCGCTCTGCCTCTTTTTCTCCACTCAAACTGTTCACCCGCATGCAACCATAGTCCGCTCAAATGTGGTCAATACTACTCAGATTCCAAACGGAAACCGGAACGCCTCCGATCCAAAATCTTGTCCCATTACTTACAGATTCTGCTTTCATACGCAGATGTCTGTTTATATTGCCTTCAGAGTCACCTTTCATAGAGTAAGTATATTTTTTGGAGTGAGTCAGTCTCAGGTAGTATTCTTTTAGGTTGTTCAGGTGTCAGCCCGTTTTTCTATAATTTCAAATAACAGTATTGCGTGTAGGATGCATTGTGTTTTCTGTGGAACTTTCTATTGACGCAGTTGCGTCTTTCAGTAAGAATGGGAAATAACTGCTGAGATAAAGACCTTTAAACTTGGTGCTGCAGAAGCAGTAGACCAGCGGATCCAGAAGACAGTCCATGTAGGAGAGAACCATGAAGCCGTCAAAGGCCACAGCAGCTATGTCCTCATTGACTTCTTTCCAATTTTGGACCCGGGCGACCAGCAGAATTATCCTTGCTATGGTGCAGGGGAGGAAGCAGATGGAGAAGACCACCATGACGGACATGACTAGGAAGACAGCTCTCTTCAGCTTGGTCTTATCCCCGACTGTTTTTTTCCTGAGTCGGTTGACGATGTGCACTGTGCAGTATACGAGGATGATGAAGGGGATGAGAATCTGGGTAAAGAAGACCACCTCTCGCAAACTGTCCACCACATCCTTAGATCAGAAAAAAAGGATCAACTTTATTTCACATTCATCGAGAACACAATCTCATTATTGATTGTTTGTCTCTACAAATTGTACATCAGGATATTACTTGTCAGTAGTTTAACTACTTTTCTCAACTTCTTTCTCTTTTATATTGTCAAATCTTAAAGGTACAGTTCACCCTGAAATCATTTTTTTTTAAAAATCCTTTAACCTGTAGTGACTCCATGACCCAATTACTCAAGACAATCCACAGACCTTGTTGTGAGCACTTGTAGGAATATTTTAATTTTGCTTAACTACACCTGCCAACTGTACCATGCTTAGAAGAAGCCATGCAGCTAATCATGGATGAGATGCTCGAACTCAGTCCCAGATGTAAACATTTATGGTGTCCTCCTTAGCAAGTGGTGTTAGGTGAGAAAGCAGTGGATAGGCTCTTTCCTTCTGATTGACAAAGAGTGAAAATATGTAGTATTGATTTTTGGATCAACTGTACCCTTAATCTGTAACGTAACTTTTTACAACAACTGTCAAGTGTAATGGTCTCAAAAGTACAACATTTATCTCTGAAATACATTAGAGTAGAAATATAAAGTAAAATATATGCAAACCATTCTTCAAAAATGTCACTAATGTCACACAGTACTAGGAAATCTACTTACTTTTCCCCTCTGGTCAGAGGTATGTAAAAGTAGCCAACATTATTGTTTTGGTTTTTTTTTTTATTTGTGAAACTAGTCAGTGAAATAAATCAATAATTAGAATGACTAAAAGTAATGGATGAAGATTTCATCACTTCTGTTTAATGAGTGAGCAATTGTATAAACACAAGGTCCAAAAACAAAAAACTTGCTTCATCTCATTGCTTCTCATTCAGTATTTTGTGACAGTGAGGTACCTCATGGCGTATTGACTTATGCTGTGAAGTGTGTCCCTATTGTGTGGTGCAGTTTGACACACTCCAGGTTTAACACATCTCAGCTGAAGCAATGTTGTGCGCCATGTCAGTGCAAAAATAGCTCTGAAAACAGGCTCTTTCTAAGTGGAGCTTTTGAGTGAGATAATCTCCAGCACTCTGTTCTCTTTGGGAGCACGCCATGGACCCGCTTTATTCATTTCTGATTAGGTCTCTCATTAGTTTAATCACATAAATAGAGTAATTTTCTTATTTTCAAGATCATTATCTTCTGTAACTTCAGGCTTAGGAACTGTTTGCACAAAATATTGCTGTATTTTACAGCGATGGACACTAAATACATCTAGTCTAGTACTTTATATAAGTGCAAATTTCAGGTATTGTGCTTTACTTGAGTCTTATCTTTCTTATCTTCTATTTCTTATCTTACTTCTACTCCACCTCATCTCCGAAGCAAATATTGTATGTTTTACTTCACTACATTTATTTTAGTTCCTAGTTACTTTTCAGTATGAGATTTCTACAAACAAAACATGTGAATAGCTTCTAAAATAAATTAAAAAAAAACTGAAAAGTTTATACAAATACAGCTGAAAGTCAATTGACCGAAAATTGTCACCTATTTTGATCATTGTTTAAGCCAGTGATCCCCAACCATTTTCTGTAGGGGGCCCCTATTTTTATCAATGAGTTAACTGACGAGCCCTAACTAAATTACATATTTTTTTTATCTTGTTATATTCAGAAAATCAGTGTCCTATTCAGTCCCAATAGTGCAATAACTGCAGGAAGTTTCTGTAAAACAAGCAATTTGGTTTAAATTTGAGAAATGAATATTGCACAAGCGATGAGTTTTCCTGGTAACTTTTAGGAACTTTTTGTTTGATTGTTTGTTGGAATTATGTATATTTTTCAATTTTTGCAATAACACTTACCTAATAGGCCTTATTCCTGACAAATTAAAAGTGATCAGTTGATCAATGGAGAAAATAATTAGAAGATAAATTATGTAACTCATCATTAGTTAATAATTCAAAAAGAAAAACTACAACAGTAAACTCCCGATTTTACATAAATACACGAGTCATTACAGAGTATTTTCAGTGTTGTATTTGTAGTTTTCCTTAAGAATCTGAATACTTCCTCTTTCACTGTTCTTCACGTGTAAACTGTGTTGCATAAATGTGAATGACACAGCTTTGGATGTGATGACATCAAAAAACGTGCTCACTCAGCACTGTGTCGCCACAACTCACAGCTTTTGAGTGTGACAAACATGATATGAACATGCCCTTACAAAAGAAAAATTTTCCAGTAAAGCACAATGGTTCAGAATGAGTCATTTTCTGCTTGAATACTTTGTCATTTCTTGTCATTTCACTCATCTCATGGCTCGCACTATACCAGATTTCTGGAACCGACTCTACTAATACCAAACCAAACTAAACTTGGAAAAGGAATACATAGTTACAGTTTAGACAAATTACACATTCAACATGGAAAAAATTTACCTTAATCAATGCGTCTTCTTTATCAGCACCTGGGACATGGCTGTGGCTGTTGCAGCAGTCAAAGTTCTTGAGCATGGTGGGAATAGTGAGAGGCAGAAGAAGCAGCCAGATGAGGATGGAGATCTGTGGAGATTTCTTCAGAGCTCTCAGAAGATTCTTTCGACCAGGGTGCACCACATTGAAATATCGATCAATAGAAGTCACCGTCAGGAAGGCAATACTGGCTCCTCGGTTTAAAAACAACATGAAGAGCATTGCTTTGCAAACTGCATCGTTGTCACTTCTCCTCTCCCCTTGGATGAAGTTGTATGCCTTTATGGGCAAACAGAAGAGCAGTAGGATGTCAGCCAACACCAGGTTGAAGAGGAAAATGTTGTTGGTGTTGGATTTCCAGAATTTCAGCTTGAATATGAAGAGGTGGAGGACTGATGCATTCAGAGGCAAAGCCAGGATGAAAATCACAATCATGAGAGCTGCAAAGAATTTATACAGTGCCTTGTCTGAGGCAAGGCAGTCCTCAATGTGTTGGTAAGTTTTGTTTGGCATCGGACCACTCAAAAACGCTAGCTCGGCCATGAGTGAATATTAATTACAAGCTTTGCACAAAGAGCAAAATGTTCTTTTCTAAGCTGCCAAGGAAATCACTTCACACGTGAAGTCTCACCCAACAATCACACACACAAAAAACCCGCCTAACAAGTTTTTTCAGTGTCTTCAGTTGTAATCCTCTTCAACTCTTTCAGTCCTTGCTCTGGTTCCCAAAGTCATTCAAGATTGAGAGTCCTGTTTTTGTGAGAATTAGGTCTGGAAGTGATTCCACTCAACTGTGGAGAGCATATGGGTGACGCCTTCTTTTACTTGCTTTTCAGTTCAGCCCTCTGCTTGTAGCTCCGCCTTTTATAGCCTGGGGAGGTGAGTCACCCAGTTACTTTTCCACTGTGGGACCAGTGGCACTCACATGCCAAGACCAGGCTGCAGCATTTAAAATACAAATGACCCATGCTCCATGTCTAACCAGGAAAGTAGGACTTTTAACTAAACATTAAACTAAGCACAAAAATTGAGAGATGTCTTTGAGTGATCAAGCACTGTGGTGTGGTGTCAGCCCTGACAAGCCCTGTGTGCAAGTCAGAACACTCACTGATGGCTCAAGCTGATATAATGTTTGACAGACAGCTAATCGTATGAAAAAAACAACCTATGGAAGCATTTTTTTGCAAAGCATGCTGCTATTCCCTGGCACAAACTGTGAGAATGAACCATTTTGCTACTCTGAGGGGCTTCAGTAAATCCCAGAAGCTACTGAATGACTTACAGTTTGTCATGAATGACAGCTTTTGAGCATCTCAGCCTATTACTTCCTGGCTCACTGTCACTTTTAAACTATAGGTCTATCCGGCACATGCTAAAAATGCTAAAAGAAAAATAGAGAAAATTGTCCTCAGAGTACGCAGATGTGGATCTCTGGGAATTGATGATAGATGGACATGAGTGTACGAGGAGATGGATATAGTGCTTCTGTCAACGTTTTCTACTATGTAAGGACAAGTGAAATGAGTTTGCATGGAATGTTGTATCCCAAGGGAGGAGGATTTCTTTAAGGGAGGAGGAGAAGGGGGTTAGCCCTAGGCCTCACGCTTCTCTGCATGCCTCGAACTTTGCATGCTTCTAGCTCCTTCTCTGCAAGACAAAACACGCTCAAGAGATTGACTTTTAGAGACATGGCAAGGACGTGACCTCTCCCTAGATCAGGTTTATGATGTGCTTTATGTTCCACCTTTACACAAGATTAGGTACATGAAACATGACAGTAATTATAGTACTTATATTATAAATCTATGTGTCAATTTTGTTTGTTTTCAGAGCATTTCTCTCACGTCATCGAATGGTTTTACTGCTTTATTGCTTTTTCAGATTTTTGCGTTTATTAACTTCAATCTGATCGATGGTTTATAATGAGTGACCCCTCCATTAAACCTTGATTTAATTAACTCTTCCTTGGCTTGGCTTTGTCAGATGAGTATCTTTTCTGTGCTTCTTTTGTTTTAAACTGATCCTTGACCTCCCTCTCCTGTGCTCCCTCCTCAGGCAATGATTTAGTTGTACATTGGGTTATTCAGTTAACTATGCAGTGAATCAAGGTGTAATTAAAACCCAGCAGTCTGGTCTGCTGGCCCTCTGTAGCACAGCAGAACATTTGCAACCTGGAGGATTATGACTTTATGACTAGGATTGATAGTAGAGAAATTTCATGTTGTATTTTTACATGCTGCCACTCTCTCAAATTGTTAATAAACATATGTAAATAGGAGACATTTATTTAGAGCAGGGGCGCCTAAAGTAGGGGATTTTTTGTTGTGTCTTTTTCTTTTCTTTTTTCCCTTTTAAACATTATTTAAACCCTCAAACTCCTTTTATTCCTTTGTAAAGCAATATATATTGGTATTTAGTAGTGCTGCTGATTGATTTAGGTCCAAGGTTGAAATCTGGCTATTGCAATTGAATGCCCCCCCCCCTTTGACTTTTTTCACATTCCAGGGTTGAGGCACTTATGCCAAAAGTTGGGTCTAGTAACTCTTTAAATGTGTGTCAGGTCAGGACTCGCAGTGTAGATAGTTGATCTGTCAGTGAACTTTTAGACCCATTTTCTAGCAGAAGAAAAAAAGGAAATTTCTATTGTAATTTTTTAAATTACAATACCCAGGGGTGTACCCTGCCTTCCGCCCGATGGCAGCTGGGATTGGCTCCAAGGGAAAAGGTTGATTTACAATTACCTCTCTTATTATGGGAAGTATGGGCAATCATGATTAATTTATGCACTCCGACTTCTTTTATGATGTCGATCTTCTGTAAACAAAATCTATTCATGTTATCATGTAGCAGGGAAATGATTTCAAGTAGTTTTGCAAACCACAGCTTATTCCCAATTATATTCAGTATTTCTCTTTGCAGAAAGAATAAGGAAGAAAGCGAAGAGGATCTTGGCAGATTGCTCGCATTCCCTCTACAATCAGCTTGAACTCTTGAGCTCTGGGAAGCGTAATAAAGCCCCTCTGGCAAAAAAAAAAGTATTTAAAAGTCCCTCATCCCAAGTGCCTTTAATATTCCTATATCAGTCAAGTGACTTGAATTTTAAACCACAGGCAGAAACTGGTGTGAACTGATTTAATGTGTTAAGTGTTTATAATGACCTTGTCTATATGTTTGTTTTACTAAATGCTAGTCTGTTTTTTTTTTTAATTGTCAAAATTGACAAATTTTCACCATGATATCTTCTTTCCTACAAAACTTGTGGTTTCTGTTTTTGTCATACCGCCCCCATTATTGTGCTTCAGATTTTAATTACTGAAAGAGTTGGCTCATACCACATGAAATACCGAGATGATAACTCTCATGTTGCTGCACAAACTGGTGTCTACAGATGCCGTTCCAAAGTCTTTATTCTGTCAATAAACAACAGAGATAAGAACTATAAGAAATATTAATATTTGCAGTCTTGAATTTTGTCCGCCAAGATTCATTAAAAAGTGAGATTTCATCGGTTAGTTTTTAAGTTATTGATATTGATATTGATATTTAAGTTATGTTTATTGGGTTTGAATCCAGCAGGACTCTGAAGAGTGTAGCTGTGAATCGCAGAGGAAAATCTGTCAGTCAAATTAACAATCAGACTTCTGTACTCAGTGGAGTCATAGGCTGGCTTGGCAAACTAACACTTACTGTAAAGTTGTACCTGCCGCTGTAACTCACGGTGAAGCTGAGTTTTCTCACACTGTCACCCATACTATCTCACAGGAGGCTGTGATGTTTGGCACTCATCCAGTCACATGGTTTCAGCTTCCAGCTTGCACTGTAAAGCTTTCAATCCTTTCTTTACATTAAAATACTGTATTTTAAAGAGACAGTTCACCCCAGAATTAAACATGCTTACTTTTTTTCTCTTACCAGGGGTGGTATTTATCAGTTTAGACTGTTTTAGTGTGAGTTGCAGAGTGTTGAAAATAACAGACATAGAGATGTTTGCCTTTTCTCCAAGCTCAGCTGAGAAGAACGCCATAAATGTTTACAACTTGTACTGTCATGAGCACAAAACTCTCGTCCATGAGTAAATGCACGTTTGCTTCTGGGTGGTGATACAGTTGGCGGGTGTAGTCTGGTAAGTTCCTACATGAAACTGCAAACAATAATGTCATGATTTCTGAAAAGAGACTCAAATGCGTGTTTTTGACATTTTAAGCACCACAAGCAGAGTGCCATGTAGTTTCATTATTTTGAAAAGAAGGCAGACATGGCCAACATCTCCAACACTCAGCAGCTCATGCCAAAACAATGTAGACAGATAAATAGAACCAAAGGTAAGAGGGAAAATATGTAGTTTTGATTTTGGGGTGATATGTCCCTTCAAACTTTGTCCTGCCCTGTCTTTTCTCATTTAGATGCAACTAGATCCAAAAAGGAGACAGCACAGCAGAGGCACTTACCTGCCACTACAGGGACTCACCAGACTATAAACCAACTCAGCCCCTCTGTTAACCCTGAAGACAGGTACTCAGACAGCTGACCTACAACTCTGGAGGCTTTGGGTTGTCTAAACCGGCTTGTATTACACATACTATAAAGCAAAATATGTGTGTCACTTCTTTGTTATCTGAAAGGAAACTTTTCTGCTTTTACGTATTTTCTGTCATTGTAACATATGTGGTAATCTTTGACAGTAAAAACCTCAGACTTCAGACTGTTCTAAGCACTATGTTTCTAACAGTTTCATCTACTTTTAAACAAGCTGATGTCAAATCAGGACAAATTTCTTCATGTTGCATGCAAGTGTTCACATGACATACAGTGTTCCCCACAGAATCAGAATCTATTTATGGCGGTAAATTATTTATTCAATTCATTTTTGTGTGTGTGTGTGTTTGTGTGTGTCCCTTTTTTTTTTATCATTCAGTGCCCCCTCTTTAAAGTCAGGCGTTCTTTGAGAGTCTGTGAATGCAGCGCAGGCAAAACTTATCATGAGTTGTTTTTGTGCCTCAGCAGACTTTTGAGTCTCAGTGTGGATAACTGATTAGTTAATTCGGTCAAAGCTGGTCAGATCAATGGATGAAAGGAGAAGCAGAGTGCAGAGTAAGTGAATGCCATTTTTTAGACCAGGTACGATGAATGGTTAAGTTTCACTTTAACTGTGCTTGGGGTTCTACTGCTTCGCCTGTGACAACAGTACACTTTGCACTCTGAGTGTGCTGCAATGCATAACCACACGGTAAATATATATTTCAGTTGAACTCTTAATGACCAGTCCAGCTCCAAAAATAGAAAATCTATTTGTGTCAATATATATATTAATTGTGGCTTCCTGCCAGGAATAAATGATTGTGTGGGAAGATGTACAATGCTACATGTGGCTACATGCTATCATTGGGAAAATTTAATTCTGGTTATCAGTGTTTTTAATTCTCCTCTCATTTTCTAGCACGACCATGCCCAGGTGTGAAACTTTTGGTTTAGAAGCTTTTATTGGTTGTTTTTGGTCAAAAGTGGCACTATTCTCTGTTAAAGTAATCCCCCCAGCTGCAAGCAGGGCAGGCTGGGCTTTTTCAGGAGTGGAGAGTAGCATTGCAGACAGAGGGTAACAGACAGTGTTTTCTGAACACTAAAGTAAAGTGATTTCCTATAAGAAATCAAAAAAATCAAGTATGAACTTTAAATGAGCATAATAGGTCTCCTTTACCTTTTTGTTTAATATTTTCTTTTCCTTATTTTTTTTCCAAATATATTTTACTTGTTCTTTTCTCTGCCATGGCACCAACTCTGAACAGATCTGCTGTGAGGGAAGAAGAGACCCCAAGGGAACGTGCAGAGGAGCAGCTGAAATTGCATGAAATCTCTGATCCAAAACAGCTGCAGGTACATTACATAATAGTATAGTATATATTGTGCAGAAGTTCACAGAGGCATATTGTTCTGTACTGCTGTTGGATAACTGACTCCAATTTCCGTAAGCTACATAATAAGCAACAAAAACAAGAGCAAACACCAAATCACCAAATCTCAAACACAAAGAATGACTAATATCAAAGAATTAATGTATATCTGCATTGTTCTTTTAATCTATAGTGGAATGAATACGTGTCATATTTTATCCTGAATCATATTAATGAAAGAAGATGAAGGGACAATCCATTACAATTTAGCTTCACTTTTTATTAGCACAACACACCAAAATTATTAAAAGCTGGCCAAAACCATTGTTTTCTGTCCAATTAAATAAAAAGCTGCCCAATTAAGAAGAAAATGGCTAAAATTCACTTTATTAAATTTCAAAATTAACGTGCATGTGTGACTCTGATATCATTTTTCTTCAATTGTTATTTTTCAGAACCTCAGTGGGACATTGACAGAGAGACGTTGCTTCTCACGAGAGAGTGAGGGCGTTTCCAGGATGGACAGAAATAATTTGAAGGTCACTGATCAGCAGAGGGTCCAGAAGAGGGCTTCCCTCAGCCAGCAGCAGCCCAGCAGGAAGTTAAACTCCGACATCCAGAGGCGCCCCTCTGCCCCATCTACGGTCTTTAAATACGGAGGAACACAGTTTGAAACCTTCCAGTCTTTGACCTTTCAGACTGATGGCCGAGAGACTTTACAAGACTTCAGCTCTGGTTCATATCATTCCCAGACACAAGAGATCCAGCCTCATGCTGAGGTCTTTTCCCAGGTCTGCGGCCAAGAACAAACTTGTGTCAACACTCCATTCATGCCCCAACCTGAGCCTCCACCTCTCCTTGGAAAACAGATATCTAATATTAATATAACAACTGACAGAGAAGAGGAAGTTAGCCAATTACAAGACAGAAAGTCAGGAGTGGCATCCCGTTTGCAAGAAAAAGAGAGCCGTCATTCGGTAGAGACAGAATGCAGAATTAATCAATCACTCTCTGAGCCAACGCCCTGTGTTTGCAACTCCTTCACAGAGAAAAGAGTGAGGCACCAAGAAATGGAAACCATGGGTGAAACTACAGGGAAGACTGTTGAGGAAGATCAGGTGAAAGGTCAGTTTGAATTCACAGCACCTCATAGACAAACGGCTGTGAGTTCATGTGGTGACACCTCAGAGCATCTCTGGGAACAACCCCGGCAGCAGAACAACAGACATTTCAGCATTTCCCCCCGTTTTAGGGACAACAGAGTTTCCCCTCGGGCCGGCAGAAATCAGGAAGTTATTGTTAGTTTTAAGGCCTTGAGCGACCACATAGAGAGAGTCTCAAGCTTTGACATGGAAACTCTATCCACAAGCTGTGATGAAACGAAAACATATTTTCATCTCTGCCAGTGCAGCAAGTCAGGACCAGGAAGCAACGCAGGCTCAAACTGGGTCAAAGGTCAAAAACATGGTACGACAACAACAGCAGCATTTTGTCTAAGTGCGCCAAGCAACACAAGTCAAGTCCCAACACCTCTGAAGCTCGGTACATTTCCCACGCGCTCCACTAAAAGAAGCACTGCTGATGGTGGCAGTGAGGATGACGATAACCCACTATCCCAGTGTCACCAGTTTCCCAAGCCCCCATCCCCTCCCCCATGCCTCGGCCTCCAGGATTCCAATTTAAACCTTTCAGAGGATGATTATGGCAGCGAGTCTGTCCAGGGACGGATGTTTCCGAGGATCCAGAAACAGGACCAGAGTCTTGGATCTGGATTAGGGCCTCAACAACAGTCCTCTTCTTCCCGCTCCAACAGAGAGGATAAAACTCACTCTAGGGTCACTCTAATGGTAATTTTGACATATATCTAACCAGTCTGATTTTCATATTTTTCACTTAATCTGCATCCTAAAATTGTTTTCATAATGCCTCCATGTGGGCAATAATTAAGGCCAGAGCCATTATGTTTTCAGTTGTCCATCCGTCCTTCTGTCCGTCCATCTGTCCCATTCTTGTGAACACAATGTCTCAAGAACACCATGAGGGAATTTCTTCAAATTTTGCAGAAATGTCCACTTTGATTCAAGGATGCACTGATTAGATGTTGGTGTTCAGGTCAAGGTCACAGTGACCTTTTGTACGTCTCATTCTCATGAATGCAATATCTTATGAACGCCTTGAGGGAATTTCTTTAACTTTGTCACAGACTTCCACTTTGGCTTACCAATGAACTGATGAGATTTGGGTGGTGAAATGTCACTGTGACCTCACAAAACATGTTTTTGCTGACGAGATGGTGATATTTTATATCCAAAAGGTCACAGGTGCTGAATTGATGACACTAATCTTGGGTGTCCGCCTTGAAACTGTGCTGATTGCATGAATTGTCTTTGCTGCCGAGGGGAAGATGCGTGTTAAGCGTTCACGTTTTCACAGACACGGATGTTAACTGAAACTGCAACTTGACTGGTTTGTAGAGGCATACAAATGCAAGGCAGTACTCATAGTTTATAAAATTCAGTTTTTTAGTGCTCCCTCCAGGATTCTGTTCTTTTCACTAAAGAGTGTTTCATGCAGATTATTGATGAAAATTGACATACTGATATAAGCTTCATATGTCTTGCTCTGATCTTGTACTCAAGTAAAGTGGCCATACCCGAGTGCAAAAACACTGCTTTAGATTAAAATTTGCCTTCAGCATTTTGCTTAAAGGTCCACTGTGTAGGATTTAGGGGGATATTTTGGCAGAAATGGAAGCCATGTATATTTACATAGGGAGCGTGTCCTCATCCACAGAGTTTCCCATGTTGCACTGGCATGTTTCTACAGTAGCCCAGAGTGGACCTAACTGGCTGTTTAAGGCTTGACACAGCAAAGACGTTTCAGCTGGTTGCAATCTGCAATCCTCACTGCCAGATGCCAAACTCCTACCCACTGTTTCTTTAAATAAAAGTATATAAGTATCAGCATCAACATATACTTTAAGTACCAAAAGTAAAACTAATCATCATATAGAGTGGTGTATTTTAGAACAACACACATTATATTATTGGATTACAATTATTGGTACATTAGCATATTCATCTTTTGAATGTTGCAGCAGGTAAAGCTGTCATCTGCATTTTAAAAACTGAGCTTAGCTGTCAGCCTAATTTCATAAATTAAAATGTCAGTACTTACCTCTGAGATGTAATGGAGTGGAAGTATAAAATAGCATATAATGAAAACACTGAAGTTCAGTATAAGTACCTCAGAAGTGTACTCAAGTGCAGTACTTAAATAGATTTACTTCCTTATTTCTGCTACTGCTATGCACCTACAGGGTTCTATCTTTGACGTGCATCATGCTGAGTGATTTGGGGCATTCCAGGGGCACTTTAGGTAATTTTTAACGAGGCTTGCTGAATGTATTTGGGCCACACTTGGATACAGGCTCGAACCAAAGAGAATACATTATCATACAATATAGGTTGGCATGTTAGAAGCTCATTTCTCTCAGAGGAAACTTCTTGTTTTTTTTATGTGCAGAGTTTTGAATATGAACATAAATGAATCCAGTCCTTATTTTGTGCAAAAATATATTCTGAAGTTATCTGGCGCAAAAAGAAACATGAGGAATTTTGAGCATATCCTTTAATTGCCTCTCCACTCAATAATGTGTTTTGTTTGTTACTGATTCACTTTAATTTCTATGTAAAGCACACAAGTATACATGCAATTTTTATAATTCTGCATTTCAAAAGTTTTGAAAAGTTTTTTCAATGTCTAGGTGGTCAGAAAATGTTGTGGATACACTCGCTGAAACCAGAAAGCAAACCTGATGGTACAGATGTAACAAAAATGGCACAAGCAAAGAGGGGATTTTGCAGGTAAAAAAAGCTTCAGGTTATCTGATACCATGCAAAGCATTTTTTGTTTTTTTGTGTCACGTGTTACTATATCAACTAATCAACAATCTTTTACATCTATGCAGCACTGTTTAGGCTCAGGAAGTAGCTTGGTGTCATTTTTCTCAGTAAAGCTAAATGCCAGCCTAAGCTTCCTTCCTGGTTTATCATCATATCTTGTTTTTCTTTCTACAGAATGTACGCACACAAAACGACATTCAAATCTAGAGAACAAAATGTCACCACTTTACATTTGACCTTTTACAGTAAGCATATTTCAGTTCCATGTTTACCAAAAAACAAAAAACTGTTTTACAGGATTATAATGAAAGCAGTAATGGAAGGTTTCTTCAGACTGCAGTACTCAAAAGACCCTGTTTTACTGTTAGATGGATCGCCATGAACTTTGGTACAGACATCGGTGCCTCAAATTAATTGTAATAACTCTGTTGTCCTTTTATTTTTTATCTAGCCCCACCATTAGGTCAAGTGTTGAGTTTGTGATTACCAAAAATATCTGCAAAACTACTATTATTTCCATCAGCCTCAGCTGCACTTTGTGTACAGTGCTAATAAGCAAATGCTATCATGTTAATATGCTAAACAAGGTGGTGAATGAAATTATAGACTCTTGGGAATCTTGTTTTATGGTGTCTAATACTTTGCATAATTTGTTGCGTTTCTGTGTTTTTATGCAGAGAAAGATCGGATGATGAGCTGAAGAGGAGTCAGGACATGACAAATCTACACAGTCTGCACATACTGGAATCCACAGAAGTCCAGGTCAGTTTTTAGTGGGAGGAAATGTGTCCTTGTGTCAGACCAGAGGCCTGTACTGTGAAGCAGGATCTTGAGTTAGCAAGGCAACTTTAGGGTTAACTGTTTTTGTGTGTTTTTTTTTTTCAGTACTGTGAAGCTTGTTAATTCTTTACTGGAATTATCACTGTGGTAGTTAATGCTGAACAGCTCAACTTCTCTAGAGCAGGTTAACTTTAGAGTATCAAATCACAACTTGACAACACACACTGA
>NC_056478.1:23917127-23935404 GCF_008729295.1 Plectropomus leopardus
AAACTGAGCCCATGTAAATTGAGATAAAATATTCAGTTTGATGCACTCATGCATACCAGACACTAAAAAAAGCTGTTCAAAAAGATTAATTTGTTCATTTCCACCTGTAACTGCATGCAGATGCATGGTCACATTGTTTTCATATTGTCATTTGAGACATTAGAAAAGTATCAGTTAATATAATAGAAACTTTCTGCACCTTGATAATCAAAGATCAGTCCTTGCATTTCTAATTCTGGTGAAACTGACCTCACCATGGTTTAAACTGCTCACAAACTCACTTAAAAAAAATAACAGGATTTGCACACAGCCTCTGTGTCTTATAGGGTCATGGTATAAAGGTGATAGGGTGATATGGGAGATCTATCCTATACTGGGACACCCACTGCTTTTTCGCTTACATGTACAACATGCAGTTTTAATACAGTAATGCAGTTTGCTTCTGTTGATTGATCAGCTGGCAGGCGTTCATGAAGATCTTTCAGCAGGATTCCTCAAACATAATTACAGTGAACACTTACTCTTGTTATATTTTTGGCAAAGGGCCACAGGAAATTGTAGGTGTAACATACTGCTCCTACTGTAGGTGAGCACTTTGCAATGTCACGTGTTCAGTGAAATATTCAGTTAGTTATTTCTCTGTTTCCGTTATATTGCTTTTTTATGCTTTAGGAAAATGGATTTTAGAATCCTACTTTTTACATACACACACACACACACACACACACACACACACAGAGTGGTGTCTGTCATTACAGCTCCGCCCTCCATGCCCCCTGTGCAGCGAAGTGAGGCAGTGCCGGGTGCTGCTGCAGAGCTGGCTGTTGAAATAAGGCAGCAGTTATATGACAGCTGTTATTTCATGGATGGTTTCTATATTAGTATAGGTGTAAGCCTTTTAAGTCTAAACACACGTCTGCTTAGGCTTAGCCAGCTGCGTCTGCATGTGAAATAGAGCATGAGATGTGGTGGTGATGTCTTACAGGGCAGGATGGATTGTGATGGTGGGCTGGTCGGGTCGGATAAGTAGCTGTAACTGTGTTTCTGTGTCAGAAATGACTAGAGACTAGAGAGAAGAACTAGATGTGCCTGACTTCACAATACACTGTGAACATGTTGACAGGCACAAGAAGAATTTACATTATGCAAGACACATTCTAGGTGTGGTCTGTAAGTCCTTGTAACTGTTACGCTAACATTTGCCAGCCAAATCTGTTTTTTTTTTTTTTTTTTAATGCTAACCTACATCTCATGGGATTTAGTAGATAAGTAGGGGAGAGTAGGGCCAGTTTTTGTATCAAGATGAAATAACCTTATATTGCTTTAATAAAATAATTTCATCCCTGAATAGATCCTGCTAATTTGTTTTTTTAAAGCCAAAAGCCAAAACCAAACATGGAAGGCACAGTTTTGTAAAATGTCCAAGGAGTGCAATTTCCCCAAATTCATCCTTCCCAGAACAGTTAAGGCAGTGGGTCCATAAGTCAGAAAATGAGCTTTCCAATGACATGTTTTTTGTATGTGTAAAAACTAAAAACAGTAAGGTGGAGGAAAAATTAAAACAAAAAAAGGAGCCAAAAATGTTATTATATGCTGTATATTTTATAACTGTTAATAAAATTACAGTAGTGATCAGAAGACCTCCACTTTGAGGTTGAAAGTGAGGAGGGAGTGGCTGACATGGCATTGACATAGCTGCTTTCTGGCCTGCTAAAAAGGCACTGGCACTACTGCCCCCTGTCCCCCTGTCCCAACAGACCCCAATCTCCCCTATTTTATGTCTGATTTGAGATTTGAACAGAAATACAATTTACCAGAGGCACTCAGTGTTAACAAGACCAGACAAGTTGCCCCCCCCCCCCCTCCCAAAAAAAAAAACATCAGAGTAGAATTTCTGATGTCAAATCTTTCTTTTCTTATTCTTTCTTTCTATCAAACATCAAATTTGGACCAATTTAGGAAGATACCAATCAGGCAGAGAAATAAGTCAAATTCCTTTGGACTGTTTTCTTCCAAAAGAAAATGCAAGATACACATGAAGGCATAAATACATTTTTTTCAGAATTTCCCAATCTTTAGGTGCTAGGAAACCAAACAGGCACAAATGCTCAAAATCTAATCTCTCTCCATCACAATGATGAAAACCACAACAAAATTTGCATCCACCTTTGTAGATACATATTATAAAAAAACACACACCTAGCACACTTTTCTGTCCCCAGAAACTGTCCACAGCAAGGACTGTAGATGATCTTACGATACTGGGGCATTTTTCTTGAAAAATGTTAGTTTAGAGAAACCTTTTAAATACATTGAGCATTTAGTGCTTTGTTTTTTCTATCCACTTTTATTAAGCTACAGTAAGTCCTTTTTTTTTTTTTTTTTTAAATCACATCTATTTGATGCTACTGGTGAGCTCCTACAGCCACATTCTTCTTTTCTTGTTATCATTTTATCTTACACTGCATTCTTGTATGAGGAGAGATTACTGACGGTGCTTTTTCACGCTATCTCAGGGTTACATGAATATATGGTTCATTACATCTGCGAGTACACACACACACACACAGTCTCACACACACATACAGAAGAATGAACAAACCAGGGTGTGGGAGCGATGTTGGTGTGAAATTTTCTGGCTGAAACCCAAAAAATTTTCATAGCTTTTTTCTGTGTGAACAATGTTGGGCAAGATATCTTTCTCTCTCTCTCTCTCTCTGTGTGTGTGTGTGCGTGTGTGTGTGTGTCTGTGTGTGTGTGTGTGTGTGTGTGTGTGTGTGTGTGTCTGCACATGCATGAGCCGGCATGTGCATTCAACACAGAGTGGCTTAATCTTTAAATTGGAAGAGCTTTAACTTTTCAGCACATTGAACTCAGCAGCAGTCATATACTGTCGGTCGGAGTTCAAAAGCTTAATAGTGCAAACAACTGCACACATGCAAACTTCAAAGTTAATTTGATGACATTACTAAGAGATCATTTTTAAAAAAACAATAATATGGCTAAAAATGTAGCAAGCCTGTATTGCTTATCAATGTGGGATTAAAGATTTTTGCCAATCCAAAAGTAATTTCTATATGAAAACATTTGATGAAACTGTTGCTTTTCAGGGTTTTAATTAAAAACAAACAAAAAAGCCAGTAAAAAGTCCGATTTGAAAAAAAAAGAAAATTCAGATAACGGTAAAATTATAGTTGCCAACCTTCCCCCAAATTCACAGAAACTACTGACAACATGACCTGAACATGCTGCCCTGAGCCCGGGATATACAGGCTCACTATGGTGCTCAGTGTACAGACAGAATGAGGTTTAGACCAAAAGATACATTTACATCCGAAAAAGTTACCGGATTTGGAATGGTTTCAGTGTCAGGATTGCTCATATTATCAGCAACTAACAATAGGCAGAGCAAAGGTCAGAGACACATGTCCTGAAGCCACCCTGTGGCCTCTTGTGATCAGATAATGGGGAACGGTTCTGGTA
Organism: Plectropomus leopardus; assembly: GCF_008729295.1. Lineage (NCBI taxonomy): Eukaryota > Metazoa > Chordata > Actinopteri > Perciformes > Serranidae > Plectropomus > Plectropomus leopardus. The sequence goes on from NC_056478.1 coordinate 23,920,611, forward strand.
AGTTAAAATGTGCTGGGAAAGAAACAACTATTTTGTCCTCAGGTGACATCCTTTTAGTCCCCTGACCTGTCAGTATGCTAGTACCACTAGACTGGGATCAGTCATTTTTTGGAAACTGGGTGCAAGCTACCATCCCGCATGGTTGTGACTAATACATTTTTAAGTTACTAAATCTGCAAATGAAAAAAATACAGATCATACCTGCCCAGGTTAAGTGGAATGAAAACTGAAGATGTGCCCCAAATCCAAACTCCATGCTAATTTTGTAAAGCATGAATAGTAATAGTTATAGTACATTAAGCAGTTGGTATCCTAAATGACGTCAGTCCCACGACTGAAACATTGCTCACCTAATTAAGTTTTTTGCACGTAGTTGGACGGTGTGCAGGAACTCTCTTTTTCTCATCTGTGGATATTTTCCTCCTATGCACCTGTCCACAAGTGTTTTGAAGGTGTGCATGAGACTCCACATTCAAGTTTTTAGCAGTTAGAACCCAAAAATATCAGCCTACCTAACCATTTCGTACTAAATGGGAAACAATACAACCCAGGTGGTCTTGGATGTAATCAATTTGTAACTTTGAAAAGCTACTGTCAATTGAACTTCACAAATGGACATGAAAATGATGTTATCTCCACTAGAGGTAAGGGATGTGAAGGGGATGTGTTTGGTTGTGTATTTTTGAGTGTGTGTGTGTATGTATCTGTCTACAGCTATTCTTGCTTACTACTGGACCAATCAGCCTAATATTTTGGGTGCACATGTATGACTTTATGCCCAAGGACCTTTCATGGTTTTATTGATTCACTTTTGTTGAAAAAACTGTTTTATTGACTATTTCATACCCCAATTGGCTGCTGACTCTCTCCTCTGAATTGGACAGTAGAGGAAGCAAGTCATTAACAAAATCCTTTGAAAAAAGCATAAAGCAAAAGGCATTTCTAGCTACTGGCTAGGCTAGAAACAACAAGCTTACCGTCTGTCGCAGGCCACATTTTGGCTGCCTGGCGAAGATCAGCACTGTACTTAGTGCATGTTTTTTAGTCGGCGCTGTATATATATATGTTTGCTGTTAGCACCTCTTCCATTTCCATTTTTTATGCATTGCATTGGGGGAGAATAATGTCCATCAGCCACACACTAAAAATGAACCATATTTAGTATGTGTCTGGTCAGAGTAAACTTCATTTAGTCTTTTTTGCACAGTTTCTACACATTCTCAATCAACAATATTGTATGGATTTGGGATGGTTGACTCTCCATCAGAAGAAAATAAGGTCCTCTGAGTCTACAGGACATAAGCACTGACCTCTTACCGTACTCACACAGTTACAGTTTCACCACACTCATCCCCTTAGTGAGAACGATTGAGTTTCACAGAGTTAGCGCCTCCACCAGGTCATTTGTGTGTGTGTGTGTGTGTGTGTGTGTGTGCGTGTAATAGAAGAAGATTGACTGTGCAGATTTCACAGGCATTTTATCCAGAAAAGTGTGTGTGTGTGTGTGTGAGTGTGTGTGTGTGTGTGTGTGTGTGTGTGTGTGTGTGTGTGTGTGTTCACCTTCACAGTTGTCTGCTATGTGTGTATTTGTTTTAACATGGAATGTGATAATCATGTCATATTGTGTTGTTTTCTGTTGAAAAGGTAGATAAGATTTCTTTCTCTGGAACCACACACACAATTCATAGTATGTGATGCTTCACTGCTCAACTAAACCGGTGCGTTATAAAACACATTGAGGCTGCTGTTGTTGTTAATGAGTTGAATATACATTTTAAAACTGTGTTATCACTGACTGCAGTGTAGAGACACATTGAGCTAATAACTGAAATAAGAGTGAACTGAAATTCAACAACTTCTTTTCACCATGATTGCCATTTTAAGATGGCTTTTTTTTCTTCCAAAACCCATACAGAAAAAATGGATAAGGTTAATAAGGAGAATGCTCTGTTTTAGTGATTAGTGGAATCCAAAAAACCTTTTCAGTGGTAAGATTCTATTAGATTAAAGGGATAAAATACTAGTTCACTCATTAATTTACAACAATTTTCATGACTGATTAACTGTTGTGCAATCAGGCTAAAAATGATCAATAGTGTGTAGTGCTAGTGCTACGTTTTGTTTTGTACATAGCTCAAGTCACAAAAAGTATAAATTAAGTTCTACAACTTAAAAGTATGAAAAAACAACAACCTATGTTTCTGCTGTATTACCAGAATTGATATTTTGATATATATTTGCTGGTGTGAGTAGCAGAGACTGCTGTAGCTTACATTCACAGCTCTAATAATTCATTTTTAATGACGGCCTTAGCCCTAGCATTTCTCTGAGGCTGGAGTTGGGCCGGCTAAATGCTAAAGTCAGCATGCCAACATGTTTACAATGAGAAGGCTAACAGGCTGATATTTTACTCAAAACCACAAATGTCTACCTGATGGTGATTCATCGTATAGGAACCATAAATGTCCTGTCCCCTGTAGCAATGCTGCTAGCATGGCTAAAACCTTATATTAATGCTTGCAAAGCTACTATCATCAATATGTTAGAAACATTAGAAAACATTAGAAGTTACCTGTCTGTCTCCAATTACATTACCATTTTAATTAATTGCAATTAGAGTTATTGTTTATTGTTACTCTTTCCATTAGCATTGGTTAAATTGTATTTCTAAAATAGATTGTATTGTATTAACCGAACTATTGTGTAATGTTTTGTTAACCACAGCAGCAACTCCTTATAGTGAAATAGAAAAGAAAGCAAAGGATTATTCATGTGTGGGTGTGCGTGTCTCAGTTGGCTTTATGTATTTATTTTAAATCACTTCAGCAATTCAGTCTGGAATAACAGGAATCCTCTCTTAGTTATAAGATTCAAAGAGCTTATTGTCATATGCACAGTAGAAACACAATGGTTTACACAATACAGCAAAATTATTAATATGCCAGTCTTCCTTCATGCAAACAATATAAAATTAGAATAAAAATAATAAAAGTAGAATGATAAGTTGAATAAAAAAAATCAACCTGAGCATAAAGTAAGGTACACTGTGCCTTGTGCAAATATTGCAAACAGAGTCAATGCACTATGCATTCACGTAATGTTGCCAGATAAATGCTTTCATACAGTTGAAGTGGTAGTGGTCAGTTAGAGTGATGGGATGTGAAGCGGACTGTGTCATCTGTTCCTTTTAAATAAACTTGTGCTGATTAGCAGAGGATGATACAGGTGTTCTACAAAACGTTAACAATAACAGTAATATCAACTATAATTGTACTATGCAAAATTAATTTAAATATCAATATTAAGTTTCAGTAAGATAATTAGATAGAATTAATGTACAACAAACAAAATCTCCATAAGGATATCATAATTATAAAGTACAAAATTCATGAATTCTCTGCAGTTCCTCTGTGCAATTAAAAAGAAATAGAACCGGTACAAATAATAATTAAAAAAAAAAACAGTAGGAGGAGGTTACTATGATTAAGAGAGATAATATATAATATAGAGAAAAAATATAGCTACAGCAAACTCTTGTCAGAGCATGATAAACCCCAAGACCTACTTAAAATGCTATACACGCCCTCACTCTAAAAGGACCAATATAATGGCATATGATAAAAATGTTACTGGTTTGATAGAATTTTAGAGTATAGTTCTTCATACATAAAAATATGATATTAGTATGTAGCCAAGTAACTAATACAGCTTACAGGTTAAACATAAATTTACTCTAAATTAAAGTAGCCATGCATAATTTCAGAGTATTTGTGTCGCAATGACATGTTTACTGTTATTAACGATATACTGTAGTTGAAGTTTTGAACACGAGTGAAGTCTTTGTATCTGTGTATGTCCCTTTACAGTCTGTGTTCACTCCTCTGGAGGACCCCTCTTCGACTGACATCAGACAGGGTTGCAGGTCATCTCTTTGTAATTTTTTAAAGAAAATTTGAAAAGCATAGTTTCTTTTTCAAAGGACTAAAAATAGAATGATAGTCCACTGTTGGTATTGTGCACGTGTGCACGTGTGTACGTGCGAGCATACGTGTGTGGTGTGGTCATAGAGGGAGGAGCGCAGTTTGTAAATGTCAAGTTTAGCTGCAGGTGAAGGCGGTGGCATGCACACACAGACACAAACACACACACAGACAGGCAGACACTCGCACACAGACAACTTTCTGTTCAGACACAATGCGAACACTAAATTCTGTCCCCGAGGGGAGAGGAGGGGACGGAAAGGAGGCCACACTGTGTGGGCGTGAGAGAGACAGACAGTCATGAATCATAAAAAATCATAATTTTGAGAGAAAAATACAACAAAAGTACCAAAGCCAAATATAATCACTTCACTATAAATCCACTTTATTGCGTTAAGTATGGCAAACATATACTCTATGAACCAAAATGAAATCCATCCCCATAATTAGGACCCTGGATACCCATTCTTCTATGCTAATGACTCAAATTCAAAAATGAGACAAATACATGAGGTCACTCCATCAACACAATTGTCATGCCGCTACAGTGGGGGGTGTTTGACAAAAAAAGTTTAACCTGGCTTGACTTTTGCTGCAACACACTGCAAGTACACAATCCTATACAGTGTATCTTTCGCATTTACCTGGGAGTCATCACGTCAAAAGATAAAATAAATTACAGCAGCGATAATGGCACTTCCTGCTTGTGTTGCTGTCACAGCCAAATGTGACTAATGGACGTTTAATCATGACGTGTGTGTTGTTGATGTCCAAAAACTGACTGAGATAACATTCTCAGAGATAAAATCTTCAGACCAATGGGCCGCATCTCACTCTATCATCATGTTGAATGTTTTGGATTGAGGAAATCATCTTGGCCAAAAAAAAGACTCCAATTACTCCAAATGTATCCTCGTACAACAGTTTGTATGATGTCTAATAAATTAGCGTCCCATGAATAAAGTTTCATTAAAGTTGTGAGGGTTAGGTTTAGGCAAGTAAAGTTACTATGGTTAGGTTTAGGAGAAAAACACATGGTGATAATGTCACCACCCAGCTCTGTTGGGCCACTTGGACAGTTTCCTTTTTCACTCCCATCAGAGCACGTGATTGCAGGGATTTTAGACAAATTACTGGCCAATGATTACATGGGATATGTACGAATTTTGGTGCATTACTTTTTGTTAAAAAAAAAATGTACGAACAGAACAGCACATGAAGAGCTAGAAAAAATACCTGTGTCTTGCTCGAAATGCATGCACATTTTAGAATAGATTTTAAGACTTTGTTTAAAACTTAAGGTTTTCCTTGAAGTTATGGGGTGTTGGGAAACTTGATGTTCACTATACTGTGCATGTTCATTCAACAGACCACCCTTATTATCCTGGATTACTGACTACTTGACAGGCAGGCCACAGTTTGTACATCTGGGCAGTGTCGTGTCTGATGTGGTGGTCAGTGATACAGGAGCTCCGCAGAGGACTGTGCTCTCGCCTTTCCTCTTCACGTTATACACCACTGATTTCCAGTATGACTCCGAGTCATGCCACTTGCAGAAATTTTCTGATGACACTGTGGTTGTTGGGTGTATGAGAGAAGGAGAGGAGGGGGAGTACAGGTCTCTGGTGGACAACTTTGTGGAGTGGTCTGAACATAATCACCTGAGGCTGAATGTTAACAAGACCAGAGAGATGGTGATCGACTTCAGGAAGAAGAGGACGTCGTCACAACCTTTACAGATCCGGGGGGAGACTGTGGAGGAGGTGGAGGCCTACAAATATCTGGGTGTAGTGATCAATAACAGACTGGACTGGAAATCTAACACTGACGCTGTGTACAAGAAGGGGATGAGCAGACTCTACTTCCTGAGGAAGCTACAATCCTTCAACGTGTGCAGCAAGATGTTGGAGATCTTCTACCAGTCTGTTGTCTCCAGTGCCATCTTCTTCGCTGCTGTTTGTTGGGGTAGCAGCATCAGAGCCAGTGACACCAACAGACTTAATAAAATCATTAAGAAAGCTGGCTCTGTGGTGGGTTTTAGGCTGGAGACCGTGGAGACTGTGGTGGAGAGGAGGACACTTAAAAAACTGCTTGCCCCAGCTCCTTTGGACAAAAACATAAGAGGGGTGTAATGATAATGATTTCTAACATGATAAAGTTTGAATTGATTAAAGAAATTGGGGATAAGGAAGGACGATATATTATGATAAAAGGTAAACTAGAAAACCAAGTTGTGACACTGTTTAACGTATATGCTCCTCCGGAAAGTAGAAAAACATTTTTTAAGAAAATATTTGACCTTATAAATTTGGAATCAGAAGGGACATTGATAATGGGAGGGGACTTTAATGTGGTATTGAATAACATGTTAGATTCAACAAGTGCCAAGGAAGGTAAAAGACAAATTACTAAGTATATGAATACCATGCTGTCAGAAATGGATATATTAGATGTATGGAGAGAACTTCACCCATTTGATCGGGACTATACCCACTATTCAGTCCCGCATGCAATGTATTCCAGAATTGACTATTTTCTGATGAATAAGGGAGATATATACAGAGTGAAGGAATGCAGGATAGGGGTAAGTGATGTGTCAGACCATAGTGGGGTGTACCTGAAAATCCATTTGAACAATAAGAAGAAAAATACAGTATGGAGACTAAATGAAGGTATTCTAAACAATAAGGGACTAGTCGAAGAATTTAAAGGGGAAATCATTAGATACAGGGAGGAAAATGATAACGGAGAAACAGACCTGATAATTTTATGGGATGCTCTAAAAGCAGTATTAAGAGGGAAGCTGATTTCATACACAGCATTCGCAAAAAAAGTTAGACTAGAAACATATCAGCAACAAATAGCAAAATTAAAAGAATTGGAACAACAGCATAAACAGACAAAAGACTCAAAGATGCTTAACCAGGTTAAAGAAGTGAGGAAAAAAATTGATGATATTCTGATGGAAGAGGTGGAAAGGAAAGCAAGGTTCATAAAACAAACTTACTATGAGGGAGGATCTAAAGCCACTAAAATCTTGGCTAGACGAATAAAAAAACAGCAAGGATTAAGTAATATACATAAAATAAGAGACCCAATAACTAATAAAATCTTATACGAACCAGAGGAAATAGAAAAGGTATTTGAGGAATATTACAGTAAGTTATACACACAACCTACCTCTGCGGGGGAAGAGGATTTGAGGGAGTTTTTAGACAAATTAGATCTGCCAGCAATAGGCTCAAAACAAAATGCAATGTTTACCTCAATAATAACAGTAGAAGAGATAGAAAAGGCAATTAGTCGGGCCAAATCAGGGAAATCACCGGGAGCTGATGGATTGGGGGCCTCCTTCTATAAAACCTTTAAACAGGAGTTAATTCCATTATTGTATGACTCATTTAATTATACTCTCAGGACAGGCAAGATCCCTCCCTCATGGAAAGAGGCTATCATCTCCGTTATCCCAAAAGAAGGGAAAAACAAAGAATATTGTTGTAATTATAGACCTATATCGGTCTTAAATGTAGACTACAAACTTTATACCTCCATCATAGCAAAGAGATTAGAGGAATTCATGCAGGATTTGATCAATGAGGATCAGACTGGTTTTATTAAAGAAAGGCAAACGCAAGACAACATAAGAAGGTGTTTACACGTCATAGAACATGTACAAAGGAAAGGAGAAAGTGCAATTTTGGTAAGTATAGATGCAGAAAAGGCTTTCGATAGTCTTCTTCAATAGGCTTCTGATGGTCACTTACTAGTTTGGATTTTAGCTCAAGGATAGCGATAATTAAGATAAATATTTTACCAAGGCTGTTGTATTTGTTTCAGTCGCTTCCAGTGATGATCCCACAAAAACAATTTATAGAATGGGATAAGTGGATATCAAGGTTTATATGGGGAGGAAAGAAACCCAGGATTAGATACAAAACTTTGCAGCTCCCTAAAGATAAAGGAGGTCTGGCTTTACCAAGCCTTAAGGAATACTTTTACGCTGCACAGATCAGACCTTTAATATACTGGTGCAAGGATGGGTATAATGCAAGATGGAAAAATTTAGAAGTAGGGATAAAGGACATAGAAGTATGAAATTTAATAACACATAAAGGATTATTGGGCAAATTAAGTAATCAATTAGATCTAATAACTAAAACTACAATTGGAATATGGAACACAGTGGTTGAAAGATATAAGCTGGAAAAGGAGACGAAGATTTTGAGTTGGTTTGCAGATGATTCAAGGTTTATACCCGGTATTAGATGAACACGAGTGATTTCGATATTTACAAATAAGGGATTATTATGAAAAGGAGATAAAAACATATACAACAAATGAAGTTATTGAGGTTTTTCAGAAAGCCTATGAGGGCAAAAAATGCAGAGTGATTTCAGCTCTATACAAAGGTTTGATGACATGTAGAAATGTTTCCTCTTTGTATATCAAAGAAAAATGGGAAAAAGAGTTGAAGAAACAAATAACTGAAGAAGAATGGTTTGCTATTTGTAAAACGCAGTGCACGGCCACCAGCTCCAAGATCTGGAGAGAGTTCAACTGGAAAACTATGACTAGATTTTTTATTACTCCAAAAATTAGGAAGGAACTGTTATCTAACCAGCAGCCATGTTGGAGAGCATGTGGACACATGGATGTAGGTCACACACACATATGTTTTGGTCTTGCCAAAAGATAAAAGGATATTGGGAAATAATATGGCGAGGCCTTAAAAAGATAATTGGGTATGAGATACCCAAATCATGTAAGATATTTTATCTAGGAAATTTGACACAGGATATAGTACAAAAAGAGGACGAGTATCTACTTAAAATATTGTTATTGGCAAGCAAAAAGGCAATTACAAGACTATGGTATAAAGTGGATCCACCGACCGAGGAGCAGTGGCTGTGCATTGTGGAGGAGTTATTTGTTATGGAAAAATTGACACATAAATTGAGATTGCAGGAGACGCAATTTAATGAAAAATGGGAAAAATGGACTGAATACAGAAGCCAGGAAGAGGACACCACCATTACCACTGGACAATAAGGACTTTGAGAAAACTATAACTGTCTAATGAACTATTCAGGATACACCTTCTCACTGTAATTGTTCAAAGAAAATGTTAATAAAAAATAAGTTATAAAAAAAAAAAAAAAACTGCTCGCCATCATGAACAATGCTGAGCACCTCCTCCACCGCACACTGGAGCGACAGTGGAGCACCTTCTCCAACAGACTGATTCAGCTTCGCTGTTGAAAGGACAGATACAGGAAATCTTTCCTGCCACAAGCCATCCACCTGTACAATAACTCACCTCTGTCTGCTCTTTAAACTCTGGTCTTAGCTCCATGTCACTCTACACTGCTGACTTTATTTTTATTTATTCAGATACTGTTCCGCACTTTACACATGTATATATGTATATATGTACAGTCTCTTAGTTTTTTAGTTTTTTTAAGTGTATTCCTTTATATTCTATTAATAATGTTTTTATTCTCTTGTTCTTACTGCATGGCGCTGCTACACCCAAAATCAGTTTTGAGATCAATAAAGTATATCTATCTATCTATCTATCTATCTATCTATCTATCTATCTATCTATCTTTTTTTCCCCATTTTTAAAAATTTGAACACAAAATCAGAAATGGAAAAAACGAGTCATTATCTGTGCTTATCATTTTTATTTTTGGAAACGAATATAGAAAAAAACTTTTGTTTTTTTGATTTTTGGTTGTGTTTTGAAAAATGAATGAACAAATGATACATACATTATTCTGTGTAGCCCGATTTCATTTTTGTGTCCATTTTGCTTTACTGGGAAACATCTTTGTTGTTAAAATGCTTTTTAAATAAAGAATAATTTAAATGGATTTTATCTCTGGGGCGGGGTGGGGCTTTAATTACTGAGACTACAGTGAAGTTTACATGAGGGAAAGACGCTATACGTTTTATTCACACATGAAACATTTTAGTCCTGAAGGCACAAACACACACATGCCATCACAGGGCTGGGTCAAACTCAAAAGCTGCCTGACTGCACCAGGGAAGGTCACACCCTGTGTAAGAAAGCATCACACACACTCTTGCATCTCCTGGATTATACTCTATTGACACAGACTGAAGTGTGTCAGTGCTTCCTCTCAGTTTAAAGATGTTTAAAGAAACAAAAACAATCTTTATCACCTACAGCTGCACTAAATTCAAAGATTAGATTATGCCTAACTCTTCTGTCTTTAATGCAACATGACCACCAAGATGAGTCAGGAGTCACAGCAAAACAGATCAGCAGGAAAATAAAAATGGTTTAAATATGCTGATCTTAAAAAACGACAGCAGCAGATAAAGAGGTAGGCTTCTTCTTTTAATTTTTTTTTTTTTTTAGGTATTTCAGGTATTTTTATAGGGTCTCTTCGGTAATACCTTTCTATAGAGAAATAACACACCCACACTTGTGTGATGGTGGTTTTGAGATAACAATGCCAAATGGTGATGAGGAAACATAGTTCTGTTGAAGGCAGTCACTGACAGCAGGAAGGTGCCAAGCTAAACACCCAGGTGAAATGAAGCGTGACCCTGCTTTCATTATTCTGCATAACAACAGCTGCCTCACCTTCTTCTGGTTAAATTTCTGTTAAATCTTGGCTCTCTTATCTTGAATCTGTCACAGTGAGGGTGAGTGGAAACAAGGGAGGGACTGCAACTGCAGACAACTGGAGCCACAGAATGATTTCAGTGATTAATTGTGGATAGCTTTCTGGCATCAGGTGATGTAGACAGGTCGCAAAAACTGAATTTGTATTATTCTGTCGTTGCTACCAACGTGCTCTCCGCCATTATTCCCTAGGACCGGTAAATGTTGGCGCAATGCATTGTGGGAAACAGTAGGTGAGGCAGACTGGTCTGATGCATACTGAGGATTTTGTCCGAATCAGTAGGACATCTGGGTATTTCTGGCGTACTGTGGATTTCACTTTTGTTCCCATACGGCATACTACATACTACATACTGCATTCTACATTTTGACCAAATCAGTGTGTATGCTGCTAGTATAGTAGGCGGTTTTGAAAATAGCCTTCCACTCTGTTGCGGATAGTTATTCCATTTGTAGTCACCTTCACGGTTAAATGGAGCTCCCTTCATCAAGGTGTAGGGTGTAAATACAGCGGCAAGCTTTGGGACAAACTTCCCTCTCTGTGGTGGAAAGAGGACCTGTCATTCTATTCGTAACCATGGTAAAGATAAAAAACCTAAGTTTCATTTTTCATTTAATTTTATGTCCTTATTTATTTATAAGGATTTATTTGTATTTGCATAACTTATGCTTACCCCTTTTAAACCTGGATTTACATCAGTGTTCTTGTGCTGCATCCTTTCACAGTCTATATTACCCTTTGAAACCTGAGTACATTACTTTTATTTCTTTCTAAACATGGGTAAAAAAAGGCAGTAACCAACATGGCAAAAAATGTCTAGCAAAGTGCAAGAAAAAAAAAAGAATTGACAAGAAATGTACCAAAAAACTGTTTTAAAAAAGAGGGAGATATTTAGAAAATTGTCCCAAAAATTATGGAAAATGTCCAGAAACTATATTTATAATTATAACATTTAAAATATATACATTTTTACTATATAAATGACATAAATCAGTCAAATAAATCAAACAAATTTGTTCGGTTTTCAAAGGGTTAATCTGTACATTACTCTGCCATTAAAAAACAAATGACTCTGTTATACAACAAGAAGAATTAAATGAATGTTGCTGTTTCCTGAATACTAAAGAAGGATATATATTTTCACCAAATACAATGTACATTAAAAATGTTAACATCTCCATGACAATATTAAATATCTATCTGTTCAGTGTATGTTTATTGGGGCAGTGGCATGGAACTTTCATAATGAGCACAATATGGTGTTGCACATGGCCAGTAAGTTGGCATCGATGCATGCTCGCTATCAGAGGGTTTTTTAACCCACTAAAACCAATCATTAATTGGATTCTTTAAATATCATGTGTTATTCTGTCAATATACTAATTTGAGATGAACTAGGCCTGCACAGAGTTAGTCACTTGTAATCACCATACACTACGTGTTGGTTAAAATTTTCCCCAATCTTGCTGTGGCCCCACCCTGTCATGGGCAACAATAATCTCTTGAAACAAAGTGCTGCTGTTGTCCACTGCCTGCTTACTCTCAGTGCGTGATTGAAAATAACAGGCATTTCCCTGATCTAAGGTTACAAACAGACCAAATGCAGCGAGGCTGCCAGGCGCCACCAACACACCTCCTTTAGTCAATTGTTCGTGGAAAGATTAATTAAGCTGTCAATTGTTGTCACAAGTGATGTATTTTTGACCCAAAAACGATCTACATCAGTGCAGGAGCTGCAACTTAACAGCTTTATTATTTCATCAGCAAAAGAGTTACTATGACTTTTTTATGCTATTTTTGACATCATGCAATACTGTGACTTTTTTAATGCTATTTTGGAAGACATGCTATACTGTGACTTTTTCATGTTATTTTTAAAAACATGATATACTATGATATTTATGAGCATTTTTTATATATGACTTTGTGAGGCTATTTTGGACAACTTACTATATACCATCACTTTTTAATGCTATTTTTGACAATTCGCTTTATAATGACTTTTTTATGCTACTTTGGATGACATACTATACTATGACTTCTTTTGCAATGTTTAGCGACATGTGTTACGATAATTTTTGCCAAGATCTTCCATCTGTTATAGGTTACAGTTCATTTATGCCAACTCTATTTCAATAATAGCCTATAATTTCATCATGTAGGAGTACTTGTAACATTATTTCAGTTGTTCACTGTACAAAGAAAAAGCACAATTCGCTGCAGTGTGGTTTTGCAGATATTTGGGCATAAAAATGTGTTGGACAAAATTAATTTTCACCTGCTTAAAAATTTCAAAGGATCCCCAAAGTTCTTACAGGGATGAGGGTAATGTCTTAAACAAATTTCATGACAATTCATCTCTTTAATTGTCGAGATATTCCACTAAAACCCAACTCATGGTGGTTCTAAGGGAAAAGTCAATAGGATTCATCCTCTGGGGATTATGAATATCTGTAAAAAGTTTGTGCCAATACATCAAACAGTTAGAGATAGAAATATTTGTGTCTGAACCAAAGTGGTGGATGGACCAACATGCCTGCCACTGCTTATTGTTATGTACGCACTCTCACACATTAACATTAGTGTATTTGTGAGTGTCTTTCGAGTCACTGTGATTGCAACACTGACAGAATGACAAGAAGCAACAAGATGGTGCCACTTTTCTTTGGACACTTTGCTCCGAAACCACGTATTATTTGCATAAACTCTTTCACATCACAATAACAGAACACATCATAAGACACACCTTTATCTCTTCGCTCCAACTGTCTTTATATCATTCATTTCTATTAAGATCAAGACTGATAAGGGTGATTATGATGAATCATAAATACGACAGGTTTGTATCGATGCCGCCTGCCGGCGGACTTGCAACGAGGCCAGGCTGCCAAATTATCAGAAAAACACAAAGAAGGAGCTCAAAGACAGAAACAAAACATTGTGCAAGATATCTGCAAGTGTGTGTATTTCTTGATCCTGTCATAAAACACTATTAACAGATGGAATGATACTCGAGATAATGAATTTTGGAGACTGTAAGAGTCTGATCTCTGGATGATTTCCAGACGTCTGACAGGTGAGAGACAGAAAGGTGGAGCTCTGACAACCACAAAAATTGCTACCAATTAATATATGTGAGTGAGATTATGATCTCCCTTCAATATGATCACTGTTTTCCAGCGTCAAATTAGATGAACACTGTGTGTTTGTGTGATAAAGACAGGTGACTCTCACTCTGAGCTATGCTATAGTCCATTAACGTCTCCCCAGGGAACAATCACATCTCTGTCTCCATCTTCACCACAGACAGTATAGTGTAACCACACACATAACACTGTAATTGTTCATATCAAAACTCTGCTGGGCTCCAAAATTCCTCTGCTGCCTATTTTCCCAGTATGGATATACTGGGAGAATCATAGCAGGTTGTGTGTGTGCATGTCTGGCTTGTCATTGAGAGCGGGTTTGCCTTGTGGCGTCGTTTAAAATATCACTAACTGAGACACGAAGCCAACCTGAAGGAAAATCAATCCGCCCTAATGAAGTATGTAATAGTGCACTCTGAATACGCACATAAAAAGACGCTATTGTTGTTCACACTGTGATTAAAAATGACTCAGGGCGGAGTTAATCATGCCACCATAAAGGCTAGTTTATTGATTTATTTCTTGTTGACAACCTGAAGATGATGCTCTGTGATACAGAGTCATGACAGAGAGCTAGACCCTATTGACTTACACTACTGGAATTTCCAACTTCAGTCCAATATCTCAAAAAATGTCTATATTTGATGTAATTTTTGACACCATACGGAAAATTGAGAATGAGGGCATAAAATATCATTTTTTTATTAACCCTTTGAAAGTATTTAAACCCTAAGAAAATTGGTTCAATTTCTTTCAAAAACATGGGAAAAAATGCAATGAGCCACTTGGTAAGACATGTTCCACAAATTGCAAGATACTAGTATAGTTACAAAAATCTAAAAAAAATAAAATCATTAATATTTTTTTGAAAGCTAGGGGAAATCACTTAGAGGGAAAAAAGTTATTATAACTATAACTATAACTATATTTATAATTACTGGATTAAAATATTTAAATCATGTTACAGAAAATTATTATATTTTAAGCACTTTTTCCTGAGGTAATTTTATTA
>NC_056478.1:23935904-24060904 GCF_008729295.1 Plectropomus leopardus
AAATATATTGTTACTAATTATTTTATTTTAATTTTTTTACCTCAGGTCATTTCCTTGTTTGTTTTCATTTCTTCCTTTTTTATTTTAAATTTATCCTTTTTTTAGGTCATTTTCTTGTAACTTTTTTCTTATTTCTTGCTCATTTTTGGGTCATTACGTGTTATGTTGCTCATTGCCAATTTTCTCTGGTTTCAAAGGATTAAGTATCTGACTAATATTTGCATCCACACACAAGCATGCACAGAGATAACAAGAAACACAGACATCAAGTTAGATACTAGCTCAGTATTTGTAGGATGTGTACGTGTAGGATGATACACAAACACACACACACACACGTATAAGCCAAAATGTCTCTAATGTCCAGTCGACCCCACACTTATTGGATGACACCTGATCCTCCCGGTGGGAGATTAGAGGAGAGGAGGAGTGATGAGGAGGAGAGACGGGTGCATGAATCCTCTCCACGTCTCTCTGGAGAGGAGGGCCAGATCCATCCCTGCGAATGTTTTGATGAGAGTGTTTCATTACACAGAGGCAAAGGTTAAAATACAGAACTGGTTTCTCTCTCACGTATTTGTGGTGTGTTTGCTAATATTACGCATGTATAATTTCATCTAAATACAGTGTGTTTTTGACGAAAAGGTTAGAGAAAAGATTTATTTACAGTGGTTGCCTTCGAGGGAGCTAACATATACACTACAGTAGCTGACTGGAAATTATATTTCCTCTCATCTCTTTTAAAGACAGACTTACATATAATCAGCAACAATAATAATAACAAGAGATACTCGATGTTTTCTTTCTCTGAAATATTTTTAAAGTGGACCTATTGTGCTTTTCCTTATTTTCTCTCTTATATATGTAATGTTACAATTTCAGATGTTCGTATTAAACATGGACAAAGTGTTAAAAAATGAGCTAAACGTATGCAAAAAAAAAATCATGCTAGGGCTTCAGACTGGTGTGAATACTCTGATTCTAATGTTTTTTTTAACTTTGAGCCAAGCTGACATTAGCTCATGATGGCTTTCTTTATGGTGGGCTCATCGGCTGTTGGCATGCTGGCAGGTGTTCACATTAAAGCGTACGCTACTACGTGTAGCTACATGATAACATCAGACAAACACGTAATCTTGGTTGCTGATGTGTTAAATTTCTCCTTGATTTCGGCGTCCAGTTGTGAAGACTTTGGTTTAGAAGCTTTTATTGGGGATTTTTTTTTTATGGTAAAATAGTGCTGCTATACTCTGTAACAGTTGCTAAGACGTAGAGAGATGGAAGACTTGAAAGCACTGACCAGTCAGAGCAGAGTGGGAGGGGCTCTTGAAGGGGCTCTTTGCGAAATTGAGGGCATGGTTCTGAACGTGGAGGTAAGTGGTGGAGGCTAATGGTGCTAACTCCATAAACAGTGCTAAACAACAGCAACAGCGCTGAAAGATATAACGGTCTTAACCAGAACCAGAGGGTGGGTGCTACGCTTCCACAACAGTGTCATCCCAATATCAGCCGTAACCGTCCTATGACAACAGTGAGAGCAGCGGTGATTGGCTAGCCAGATGGATGCACACTCAGGGACTCACATGCTCTAACTTGCACGTTGGGCCAGACCATCTTACCTCAACAAAGCATGGAGAATAAAACACTCATACATCGTCTTTTACGTAACTATATCAACAAAATGTCACAACGGGCAGATCCTGGCCTGGAGTCAACAGGTCAGAGGTTTTCAGAGGTCACTACTGACACCATGGACGAGGAGAAGCTAATTATTGAGGTGAAAAAATTATTTATGACACCACACGTTCTTTTTATGAGGACAACCATAAGAAGGAAATGGCGTGGAACACCATATCGGGAGTTATGGGAGTGGATGGAGTTATTACTAACTTCTGTACTGATATAATGCGTCTGATTCTGTAATTACTGTGGGAACTCCTCAGTTTTGCCACTCCAGCTGATCGGTAGTGCTGCGCCGTGCCGCACTCAAACCGCAACCGGTAGGAGTTCACGGATGAGGGAGCACGGACGAAAACCGCAGCTGAGCAGTTATGCAACGCACATGCAAGCAGTGGAAATCCAGGGCAAGCCTTTCAGACGGAGCATGAATACAGGTGTTCCAACACAGACAATATGAGGAAAATAGTGTTTTTTGAACATTCAAGCATGTAAACATGTTCTAGTAGAAACCCAAAATACCAATTTGAACTTAAAAATAAGCCTAATAGGTCCCCCACAAGCTCCTCAGTGTCCTCACAGTGTTAAAACATATCTAAATCTGACTTATTTTTAAGTCCTTTCCATTTTATTCCAATATGAACGGCGTTCCATCGTGTCCAGATACTTGCAGCAGGTGCAGGATGCGCTGCCTTTTAAAAGGAAATGGTAAGGTTGCATTTTCAGTATGGGAGGTCAAGTACATTCAAGTGGTTTAACTTTGAGAACACTGTTGCTAGGTGACGGGCAATAAAAGGGAAAAATTGCATTAAAAGATGACAGATGATTTTATGTTCACCAGATTTCAGCTTCAAGTACAGGGAAAAGAGTAAACTCCAACACTAGTGAAGGCAAACATATTCATTCTCCATGACAATAAAAAGGAGGTGTATGGAGTAAAATATCATGAGTTCATGAGTTCCATGTAAGTTTTGACATCAGTTAACCCTTTGAAACCTGAGCAAATTAGCTTGCTTTCTTTAAAAAACATCGCAAAGCCGCAAGTACCTTAATAAGGAATGGCCCAATAATTAGCAGAAAAGTAAAGATGATACCTAAAACTACTGGAAAATAGAAAAAAAGAAAAATATAAAACAAACATACAACCAAAAAAAACAAGAAAATATCCTTAAGAAAGTGTCAAAAAATTATTATTTTCTTCTTTTTTTGCAACACAATTTTTAATGTATAACTAAGAAATTGGTAAATATATTTTTCTGGACATTTTTCTCTAATTTTTTTCATTTCCTTGTCACTTTTTACAATATTTTTTCTTTTTTTGTTGCAGTTTGCAGGATATTTATTGCCAGGTTGCTCTTTATGTTTGTTTTGAAAGAAATCAAACCATTTTTCTCAAGTTTCAATGGTTAAAATGCTTGTGAAAGGCATCCAAATGCAGCACAAGAAAACTGATGACGGTCTAGGGTTTGAAGGGTTAAAGGCTGAGCTGTACAGGGTCGCTTACAGTCAGTGGGGTGGACGATGCCAGATGTCTTTACACTTTGTGGTGAATAAACAGGGACCACAATAACACTTCAGCGGTCATATTTGCGTAACAAACTGGTTCTCCGGCTGGCTGTGTTCACACATGCTCGTCTCAGACTGAAGCCAGTGTCTGCAGCAGCGTCTCCTGAGGATGTTGACACGACTTTAGGGTAATGTATGAAATTAACGACTGAAGTAGCGGAAGGCGAGGCAGGTTATGGAAAAGTGGGTGCACCACAAAATGCAATGATTGCTTTGATTGCGGTGCAGCTTTTTGCTTCAATGTGCTGCCCTGTCTCATCAACTCTTCTTCTTTCGCTTCCTCCTCTAAAAAATTTACCACCTCAGCCCCTTCGTTCTCCCCGTGTCTCTCTAGCTCTTTGAAGTGTTTGTCATGTGAAAATGTGTAAGCTGTTAAAGGGCTTGCTGAACTCTCCCCCTCTCTGTGTGTAGGTGATCCAGGCGGTGTTTTTTGGAGTGTGCGTCCTGATCGATGTGTCCAGTCTGCTGACTAAGGGAGGTGACAGCAGGGAGCAGGAGCGGCAGCTGAGGAAACTGATTGGCCTGAGGGACTGGATGATGGCTGTACTGGCCTTCCCTGTCGGAGCGGTGAGCGGATGGATGCATGCAAACACACACACACACACACACACACACACACACACACACACACACACACACACACACACACACACACACACACACACACACACCTAATAGCCTGGGGAAGGATCAGCCTGGCTTGCAGGAATCAAAGGCTCAAGTTTGTGCGTTTGCAGTATAATCAGCTCTCTCTCCCTTTTTCTCACTACCTCTCTTGCCCTTCTTCAGTCTCTCTGAAGGGGGGCCCAGATGTTGATTCAGAAAGCTTGTCCTCTCGGATAAGTCTCAAAAACACATTTGTGGACTCAGTATGTGGAAGTCCCAAGTGTCAAGAGTGCTACATTTACACTTGGCTAGTAAAAAAATCCCCTTGTAGGTCAGGTCAGGACATCACAGAGGAACTCTTGCCTTCAGGCCTTTATCAGTAACTATATATGTGGTATTACAACAGAATCAGGCCATTTATTTGTTATCTGTCACATGAGTTCAGCTAGCCGAAAGCTCTCTCTCAAACAGCCGTCAGGTTTGAGGGTTTGTGTGACAGCAACAATAAACTTTTCAGCGGCTTCTCCGAGTTATATAAAGGATTTTTTTTGTCAGCAAACACACTGCTTGACAACATGTGGGAGAGGGAACCAGAGCAATGAGGGTGGTGCTTTTTCTGTTCAAAAATCCTAAAAATACTCCCACAATATGAGACAAGTCTCTTAACTCAACGGGAAGATTAATGGTGATGGAGATGGGCAAGTTGTTACATGTAAAAGTCTTTGTATAACTGTAACAAGGTTATTGTTTTAGGTTTTTGGACATGATAAACAGGGTTCCCGCAGATCCTTAAGAAGTCTTAAAAGGCATTGAATCAATTAATCTAAAAATAAGGCCTTAATTGTTAAAATGTCTTAGTCTTAGAAATACTAAGAAATGGGCACTAGGGTTTTTATGAATCTTTTTTTTCCTCATTTGACACTATAAAATCTCAAAATAAAGAGTCATTTTAAAAAGGAAACGATAAATGACCAACTGCCTCTCGCATTAACGTCAAGAAAAAGTTATGTTTTATGTTACGATAAATAGGCTATTTGGGCAAAACCCTCTCTTACCTTTAGTAACTGATGTCGGTTCATGTTGTTTTTCCTTCTGTTTGGGTTTATGTAAAAATGGTCTTAAATTTCATTTCAAATGGCATTAAAAAAGTCTTCAAAAGTCTTAAATATTACTTGTCTTAAACTGTAGAACCCGTGACAAACAGCAATGAGTAATTATGAATACTACTGTTGCTACTACTACTACTAAAAATAATAATAATAAACAATCATACATTTCTGGTGAAATATGTTGTCAAGTATCGCTAATTTAGAAACCAGTTTATAAAGCTTACCAGAAGGTCTGTTTAGTAGCTGTTCTGGAGCTTTCAATCACATGGTTTTCATCAGCGCTGGAGCTTACCCAGTTTTCATGTTCAAATTTAAAAAAGAAAATTTTCAAGCCCGTTCAAACAATACTTAACCTTTAAAATGACCATTTGTAAATTAATTAGTCACACTGTGCCACCTTGACTTAGTGAAGAAAATGTTTTTTTTGGCTCACCTCCACTGAAAACAGAGAACATTGATTTATTGATTGATTGGTAACCACGTATAACAACAGCAAAACATCTGTTTAGAAACTCTCACACCACTTGTGCAGTATAATCCAAGTCTTACCAGTCCATTTGCATAGATAAGTTTCACTTTCTGGCCAATCACCCCTGATATGGAGTGGGTTTTACAGAATGACTGACAACATGCGGAGACTTTGCGCCCAATGCAAATATGCTGTGACGTCATTTTTGACGCAGGCACCCTCGCGCAGGGTACACTACAGCTGGCGTAAACCTCGCTCAGTAAAGAGGAGCGCCGTGGAGGCATTTTCGGAAAAAAAATAGCTGCAGCTGATGTGGAACCATCTGTTGAAATACTATTTTTAAATTCTGGTGGCAAAAAACACGGACACATTGATGCCACACCCCAAAACTCAATTCTGCAAGCTGAAATCTATTTACATTTGTCAGTTGCTGTCAGTAATCGCGTCTAGATGCATTTCAATTTACGGATGTTGATAATTGAAAATGAACTGAGAAGTTCAAGACGAATTTGAACTTGTGAATTGGCCTGCTGATGCCAGGCAAGCACAAAGGTTTTAGTGAGACAAAAGAGGAATTTGAAGATATCATCGAAAGCTCAACGAAGGAATAATTGATTATTAAAATAATAACGATTTATTCTTGAGGCTTGGTAGAATCTCAGTTAAATCTCATTGTAAATGAACAGAACAAAGGAAAACAGCGTTGAGTTGTCCTCTGTTGCTTCAGACAGCCAGACGGTGACCTCCGTCTGATCCTCGGGCTGTTCTCACAGCGTTAGCAGACTCCACTCACATGGTTCTGTCTCTCTCTCTCACACACACACACACACTTACACACTTACACAAGTCCTCAGTTGGCAAAGTGCCCTGTAACTAATGCACTGAGGAACTGGTATGACTGTCTGACCACACTATATCCCAGTTTTCGACACACACGTGTACACAAACACACAGTCATGAATACTCATACTATACTCACACACTAACCACGCACAGTCGATAACTAACTGCCCTAAGCTATCAGGGTGCTAGTTAGGTAGCTGCCATAATGGAGGCTGCAGCACACACACCTATAGAAGCAGTCAGCTGGCATGGTGCCGTGTGCGTGTGTGTGTGTGTGAGTTGGGCACAGAGTTCAGTTTACACACAGTACAATAGACATGATTATCACCACAGCTAATGTCTGGAAACCTATCCTGACTGATATGGAAAGAGTGTGTGTGTATATGTGTGTGTGTGTGCCTGCATATGTGTGTAGTGACCTGGCACATGTACGGGTGGGCAGGTACATATAGTGTATACCTGTGCATGCATGTCCATATGAGCATCTCTTTCTGTATAAGGAAGTGTGGAAACTAAAGGAAGTCAGTGTGTATGTGTGACTCACAAGGACAAATGTGTGTGTGTGTGTGTCTGTGTGTGTGTTTCCTGCCTCCACCGGCTTGTTGAAAGCAGAGAACATGCCGGTCAGGCTACAATAGGGGGGGTTGGTTCAGATGCCTCGAACTGGAACCCAGATGACAGTCAGGTAATTCCACCCCCGTCCTGCAGAACATGGTCTGGCGCGGGTCCAAACATCCTGCTGGAGATACATTAGACAAAGAGTTTGTTAGCTTATGGTGTGTGCAGGATATGTAGGACAGAAGGTTGCTGTAACAGCCCACTGGCCAAGGGACTTGATGCAGCAGTCTTGTTGTTATAAACAGGGTTTTTATTTTAACAATTTAACCACCACCACAGTGTAGAAAGGTTTAAAACACGTTACTGTCCTAAATAAATACTGTACACAAGGCTCCATTGAGAAATGTTTAAGTTCTTCAAACTATACTGAGGCAGCATGTTCTGCTTACTGCGTTCTTACAAACTAGAATTACTGACACTCAGTGTCAGTAATTGACACAAACCAGTCAAGTTGCAGTTTACATCCATGTCTGTCCGGACTCATGTAGCCATGATGTCACATAATTATTAAAATACGGATGTTGCTGCAAAGAATCTACATATTTTAACACATGGATGGTTCGCACGCATCACCAGCCCAGAAAAGTCGTTACAGTCAGCACAGGATGGACACCAAAGACCGACGTCGCCTGACCAAATTTATTATGTTAAGGAACGGCTATTGTTTGCAAAACATGTCAAAGTGAAGTTTACCATTGACCTTTCTTCCACTGACCTGACCAACAGCAGGTCCATAATACACACTTGGTTTCAGTCTTTCTGTACAGCTGCTTAGCATTGATGCATTCTGTGTGCGGACTGCAGTTTGCTAACTTTGCATTTTCTTTTTCTCTCTCTAGTTTGTGGTGTTCACATTCTGGAGTCTCTACCTGTACGACAGAGACCTGGTCTACCCCAGACTACTGGACAACTTCATCCCTCAGTGGCTCAACCATGGCATGGTGAGTCCAACTATACTGATACTGCCATTGTTACAATGAACATTAACTAAGATTAAAGTTAACAATGAGTTGCAAATGTACAGAAGACTTAAAATATATTAAGTAAATATTGCAGATGACAGTAGTAGATATATCATGACCAAGGAAATTTTCTCATGGGAAAAGACCCCAGGGCACACACAGAGGAGGGATTATATAAGAGATTTGCTGTGGTCCAGCTTTGCAAACGATACCTGCTCCACACCTGCAAAGCTCAGCACCAGAACGAACTTATTGTTTGCAATTATTCTTAAATGAATTCCAGATGTACTTTGGAATAAAACGTGAACACTGGATAAGGGGTGTTTTTACTGTTCCGATGAAAAAGCAAAGAAGCCTTAAACCACGTTAAGTGGATGTGTAATAATGTGATTTAACAAATACTGTGCAGCAGTTTTAAGTAAAAAGCATTGTTTTCCCCCTAGACTGCTTTGGCCTAGAAGGGGGTGCTAACACAATGGCCACACTAAATTCTGTTCTCAAATTTACTTTTCAGAGTTAAGTTTATTTTAATCAGCTACTGTTCCAAACATTTATCAGTTCAATTTTGAACCAGTCTTTACACTGGCATCAATTAGATCTACCACGCAGCAGTTATGTCAGAAGAAAATATGTCACTTTTAATGCTGGTTTGCCTGTTAGTGGTGTCGTGGAGAACAATGAAGGCAAATAGCATCACTGAACTGTTTTAAACGAATATTCTCTGGTCTAGCTCAGCTGAAAACACAAAAAGTAGAATCAGTCAGCATGTTAGCATGTCGTTCACTACTGAACCTGTTTGTAACCTGCCCTGACCTCGTTATCTTCACCTCACCTTTTCAACTGACTTTAGTAGTTTAGATAACAGACACTCAACTGTCCTGCTGTTAACCAACAATACTTCTCACTGTAAAGAATATTTGCTGTTATATTTGACATTAGAAAAAACTTTTTTTGACTGGCAGTGATTCCTGGCGGCCCGTCAGGCATTTACAAATTATTGGGGAAACCCTGGAAAGTATTGGCATAATTAGGATTGGGATGGGACACATAATTTTTTTTGCGGCAGCCCACCCCGATTAAAACATCAGCTGCCACAAAGAGATTTTCTCTTTTTTGAGCTGGACCATCCATTAGGAGTGCTGTTGAAATGTATATACTGTTCGGTCATTGATTGCAACACACTCTCAGAGTGCAGAGCGCACTCTGGGCACAGATGGAGCAGCAGAACATCAGGCACATTAAAGGTGAAACATAAACGTTCATTCTGCTGGGTCTAAAAGTTTGCATTCCCCCACAGCAGTTTCTCCTCTCATCCATTGACTTAATCCAATCAGTTCAGATCGGATCAGATCAACTCATCAATTATCTGCATTGCGAGTGACAAACTGCTGCTGAGGAAATAAAGAAGAAATGGAGAGCTCTGCCTGTGCTGCGAAAACCTCAGAATTTAGAGAGGGGACACATAATGATAAAAAGGGACACACACATTTAAAAGAAGTAGAAGAAATACTAAATAAAGGAATTATAAAAAGGACATTGATTAAAATGAAAATTTAGGACTGCAGCGTTTTTTTCGGGTTGCCTGCGTCTTAAATAAGACCCATGCTGGTAAATTTACATGCATGTTACATGCAGTTTTTGTAGGCTGGATTGCTGTCTTAGAGGAAGCTGGAGAAGAAGCACATCTAAGCGACCTTGTTCCACCTGCTGTGGTACTAAAATGATAAATTGACTGATGGTTCCTTATATTACAAGTTCAGACAGCCTGACATGTAAAAAAAAAGTCTTACATGGGTCACTACTCGTATCAGTAGATCATAACCTCCATAAAGTAATTGATAAATCTTATCATTGGTCAAAGCTGGTGCTGGTGAACCTCTGAATTTGAATACAGTCAGCAGCGGATCGCTGGCTTTGATTTGCCATCAAGAGGAAGTGGGTTTAATCTAATGTTTAGACAGCGACTGACACGCCGTGCGGCGTGTCGACTGACTGATAACACAGTCAGCTGTGTGTGCGCGTTTAAATTGGCCTGTGAGATAATCAGAAAATGTTCCAGCACTTTGTCTGAAATATGCAAAACCTCCTTCTGAAGCTTCCTTCTGCTAGAACACAGTGCACAGAGCGGCTGAGGGGAGGCCGTGTGTCTGTGTGTGTGTTGTGTTTAAAAAATGATCATTCCCGTAACGCTACTTTGATTGAAAAAGACAAAGGCAGTGTGTGTCTGTTTGTCTCCTCTCATACTCCAAAAGATGATGTAATTGCTAAGTGGTTGCTATGGCGCCGTTGCCAAGGACCAAAACAACCAGCACACCGCCAACGGCCTTGTGTGTGTGTGTGTGTGTGCGTGTGTGTGTGTGTGTGTGTGTGTGTGTGTGTGTGTGTGTGTGTGTGCGTGCGTGTGCGTGTGCGTGTGTGTAAGACAGAGACACAAAACGTGAGGAAGTTTGTGCATACGCCTTTGTGAAACAATGTGTGTGTGTGTGCGTGCGTGCGTGTGTGTGGGATGGGAGAGACGGAGTGTGTGTGCTAGTCCAGTATGGCTGTAAATATTTTTCGGTATTCCATGGTATCACTGTTGTTTGTCTACACTGGCTGCCACGGCAACCGTGTTGCCATTCCCATTGGAGGAGGGAGGGGTCGAGTGATGTAGATCAGGGAAGAAAGAGTACAGTATCTGAATGAATCTTTTTAACAGTCAGGCCAATAAAGTAATTAGAAGTGAATAAGTGGAGGTTTTATAAAGTTCACAATGATCTGTTGTTGTCTATATTACTAATACTTGAAACCTGAGCAATTTGGCTTGATTTCTTTCTAAAAGAAAAGTAACAAAAAAAGACAGAAAATGACGTGAAAAAAATCCAGAATTTAAATTAAAAAAAATACATAAATAATTATAATATTTTCTCTAGTACTCAAAACCTTAATGTAATCTAATTTTAAATATATAATTATAATAATTATAAACAAACCTTTACTGATGTTTTTCCCAAGTAATTTGATATTTTTTTAAATGTCTCTCTTTTTTTTTAGTTTAAGTTTAAGTTTTTGGTCATTCCCTTGTCACCTTTTTATAATATTTCCACAATTTGCAGAACATTTTATTCC
Organism: Plectropomus leopardus; assembly: GCF_008729295.1. Classification (NCBI taxonomy): domain Eukaryota; kingdom Metazoa; phylum Chordata; class Actinopteri; order Perciformes; family Serranidae; genus Plectropomus; species Plectropomus leopardus. The sequence goes on from NC_056478.1 coordinate 23,946,863, forward strand.
AAGTTGCTGATTGCCTTTTTTATCATGTTTTTGAAAGAAATGCTATTTCAAACATTCAAATACTTGCATACGGTGTCTGAACACTGTGCAAGAAAACTGATGTCCATCCATGTTTTAAAGGGTTAAACTCTAAGATTAATAACTTAGGTTACTTAGTAATATTGTCCTTCATGCCACGAAGAAACACTGTTATCACCAGTGAAAGATCAATAGACAGCACTCTATGGAAAATAATCTACTAAACATCGAATACAATGTGTTGTTAATCTCAAGGTGCATGACTATCCACCCATTTTTATGTGCACGAAAAAAAGGAGTGGAAATGCCAATATTTTAGAAAAATCTCTAAATAGAGCAAAAAAGTTTTCATGGTTGGAGGACAAGGAAAAGTTAGTGTATCAATAAAGGTAAATGCAACTAACTGCAATGCAAACAGATTCAGCAAACGGAATAGTCATGATGTACCGTGATTGATTGCGTCCGCCACTGCAGGCTTTCTTTGTCACCTCTGGATGGATTTTAACACACTTAGGTCTGCACACAGGACTGTCAGCAGAACTCTTCTAAGAGCACAGAGCAGTCATGTTAGTTGCTCAAAACTCTATTTTCTTTATCCATGGTGCCCTGCATTATTATCATAGACAGGCAACTTGACAGCTCCCCAAAAGTGAAGCCGAAAACATCTTGACCGCTCACTGGCTGTGGTCACAAATCACGCCCCTTCAGTGTTAGCGGATCGGACATGGGCCAAACTTAAATCTCAAAGTACATGTCACATCAGTTTTATTTCCTAAAGATGGTCTCTATCATTTAAATGAGTTATTATCATACTGGTGTTTGATCAAGTTTTAGTTTTTAGTTTTTTTAGATTTTTGGTTTTGATTAGTTATTCGATGCTTTATGAGAACTTTCTCTCTGGTGTTGCAGTGAAAATCATTTATCACATGTTTTGGGCGATGAGCCTCAGCATCTTCAGAGAGTTTTAATATCTGAAAGTTTTTCTCACAGTTTGTGCCTCTGGTTTAAACCAAGCATTGCTTTCTCCATTAGATAATGTGATTAAGGGGTGGGGTCCCCTCTGTTCAGTGGTGGTTACTAAGAGAATAACAAAACAAAACCTTTACTAGAAAGTGTTTTTTTTTAATATGTGAATGTGATCCAAAAAAGAGTCCAAACAAGCATAGCAAAACTAGCATGTTTGTGTCCATCTGTGTGTGTGTGTGTGTGTGTGTGTGTGTGTGTGTGTGTGTGTGTGATCGGTTACCCTTGCAGTTCAAAAAGGCATACCCACAAAAACGCACATACACACACAGTGAGGTTTCTCATAGCAACAGAGGATTATAGACTCACACTGAGCCTGACGCCACTGACCTGTGACACACGCACGCAAGTACACACACTTTTTTTTTCTCTCTGTGGTTTTGTTATAAAAGCTGCTGGCCAAGGATCAGCTGTTTGTTAACATCTGGTGAATCATTGTTGGGTACACACACACACACACATACACTTACAAACAAACCTGGGATCTGTTCTTAACCTTCTGTGTTCTGATTCATTCGCTGCGTTGTTTTTACCTTTTAGGCTTTTAGTGACTCACACAGAATAAAGCAGCCTATTAATCATTATTAATCCTCCAAACAGACAATCATAAACTAACATAATACTTAAGACTTGATTGATTTAACTATAAGCTGTTGTCATTGTCAAAAAGTAAAAGTAGATATATCAACTCTTGACAAATGAGATCATAGACAGGTTTTTGAGGTAATTTATTCACTGCTGTTTCAAGAAAAAATGTTTATAGAGTTAATGCTTTTTACATTAACTATATGAAGATGATAGGAAATTCTAAAATATAGAAACTTTTCCTCTTATCTGTAGTTCTATTTATTAATCTAGATCCAAGCGTGAAAAAAAACAACAAAAAAACCAAACAGCAATGACTCTTTCCAGAAATCATGACCCGCGTAACTCAAGAAAATCCACAGACCTTGTTGTGAGCAGTTTCTTGTAGGAACTATTTTCTTTCTGTGGCAGTACATCCGCCAACGGTTTCACCACCACACAGAATGAAGTGTGCATCTACTGCTAGCTCACCTAGCACGGCTGAGCTAACAAATGGTAAAGCTCAGCCAGGGAGGACGCCATCAATTTGTACATCTTTCACTGCACTTGCTGTTCTATGAGTAGATGCACACTTCCTTCTGCACAGTTATACGGTTGGTGGGTGTGCTTCGGTAGAAAGAAAGTAGTTCCTACATGAAACAGCTCACAACAAGGCTTGTACATTAGAAACATTATACTTTCTTTGTAATTATAAACAACAGTGCTTAAGAATTAAAGAAAAATCTAGATATAATTGCCAATGTCAGTGAATCAAGTGTACGAATAATAATAATAAGAAGAATATAACTTGGGAGCATCATTACCAGCCTGTCTCTCTGCTGAATGCTGACATTTAGTGACTTCAGTCACAGCGGTGCTGCAGGGCTCAAATTCAGACTCAATTTCTCTGAGTGTGTTTCTGAAAGAAAGTGGAACAGGATTGTCCCTCTGTGACATGATAAGCTCCTTAAGTTCGAAAACTGTTGAGCAAAATGTCAACAGGAGACTTTTCATTTGGTTTTCAGAGTTCAAGTGGAGTTCACTTTAAAAACCTTTATCGGAGCAACAAGCTCTGCATCAGCTGCTGCTCTTTGGCCTCTTAAACTCTGAAGCACCCACCAGTGGATTCATCTTTATAATCTTATGTGATGAAGCCAAACATTTTTTTAACTTTTATTTCAAAAGCCACAAAAGTTTATTTAAAATTCTACTGAGGATACAAACGTTTCCAAACATACCAGATGTGTCAGCCTGACTTAATAGAATATTCCCATTTGATGTTATGGAGCAGCTACAAAACAAGGTTTTGTAGGCTTAAATATCACTCAGTGTAAGCTTTAATAAAATGATCGAATGAACAGATACAGATATTATCATACAAATGGGAAATCTAAATGTCAATAAACTTAAAAGGAACTGAACTGGACATTTAAAATGGAAAGAGTCAGGCTTACAAAATTAACTGGCACAGCACCACCTGTGGCAAATTTGGCAAGGATACTGGTGGACTCACGTGTTTTGTATTTACTGCCAGTGCAGAGGAATAAATCTCATTGATGTACACATCAAGTTTTTGAAAGCCGATTTTGAGCAAAAATAAGCCATTTTTACGAACTGTGCCAGAAAAGAAGTTGCAAAAACATACTATGCCAACAAGAATCCACGTTTTAATGTGGAGTTTGCAGGCCTAGCAGACGAGCATCACTAGACTTTTGAGTTAATTTATTCAATAAAGCTGTTTGAAGGTCAACTGTGGTGCCTTGCTCAGGAAAAAAATTCCCAGTCATGGAAAATCTGGAAAAGTCATGGAATTAGTAAAAATCACTGAAAGTTTTGCAAAAGTAATGGAAGTTTGTTGGGTGTAATGAAATTAATTGTTAGGTGTAGTAAGTTAGCGTCAATATGCGTCAGCTTAAAGCTGGACAGTATGTGCTTTCAGCATCGACAGTGCAATGTGCAGTACTTTCTTTAAAAGACGTGCAATGTCGTGTAAGGCAAGTTTTTAGGAAAAACTTGCACATTTTTCTGAAATAGAATTTGTATTTTTTATTTGTCCTTGAAAAGTCATGGGAATTTTTAAAAACTTTTGTCCATGAATTTAACAGCATGTAGTGGCGTACGAAAGACTACTACTACTTTTTTTTCGATGGTCCAGCCACAACTTTCAGGTCACAGCCTCTGCTTCTTAGAACCATCCCAGAGCAAATCTATTTCCGATGCAACGGTCTCAGTTGTTCGTCGAAACCGGAGGATATTTGACCCCGCGAAACCTGCCCTCAGCCATGTGACCCCACCCACCCCCAGCTGTGTATCTCTGCGTGAAATGGTTTGTCCCATTTTTAGCCCCAGACCACAGGATCGAACCACCGCTGTTTGCCGAAGAGGGGGGATTTTCCACAGAGGCAGAGAGCTGGCTGCTCGAGAGAAACCACAAACCTCGGGGGGGAGACAGACAGAGAGAGAGAGAGAGGGAGAGGACAACAAAGAGAGACCTAGAAATAAAAATAGAGAGAGAGGGACGTAGAGAATAAAGGGAGTATTATTTACGAGCCGCGAGTCCTCTGAACAAAGACTAAACTTAAACACGACCGAGACACTTGGAATTCCACTGAGGCACACTGGGTAAAAGTGCAGCGTCAGGATGTTTGTGTGTGTGTGTGTGTGTGTGAGTGTGTGTGTGCGTGCGTGCGTGCGTGTGTGTGTGTGTGTGTGTACAGTATAATGATGGGAGGGAAACCTAGAATTTAAGACCCCAGGAGAGAGAGCTATGCTGTCCTTCTCTGAGATGTTGTTACTCTTGTTAGTTTGCACATACTTGGCATCTTCAGACTGACCTTTTAAATCCTCAGAGGGAAACCAGAGATGCTGATTGGTCAAAGAAAGGTTGTGACACAATGACCTCGTCCTTCGGTGTACAGTGCATACAGCGCTCTGCTGCATCAAATACACACAAGTGTGATTTTCCTGTTAAATCTAGTAAAAACCTCTGTGAATCGCCACTCAATGTGTTTAAATGTGGCGACAGCGGTGCCAAAATGAATTAATATTAAGAGTTTCTCTTCAGATTTTTAGTATTGTCAAGAATGTAGATTAACACGAGGCACTGAAACTCACTACAGAAACTAAAACGTTCATGGTTAAAACGAGGTGACCTGTTACGCCTGTGCAACAGCTGAGTAACATTACACAATACTTACTTTTGTATTTATAAAACACATGAATGAAAGTAACAATCAAAGACTTTTTACTCCACAAAGTGGTTAATGTTTTCAACCTTAAAAACACAGGTCACCCCTCAGTTTATAGAGCTCACCTCATCTGAAATAAAATAAAAAAAACAAAAAGAAAACTCTAACATCAGAAAATTGTTACAATTCTTGACATCAGAAAGCATTACTTTTCACTCTCTGTTTACTTAATTATGTTGCAGATTTAACTTTTAAAGGATAAAATTTAAAAAAAATTACATCATCAATCCACACTTAATAACACACGACAAAGTAAAAAATAATGTGTCTTTTTTTTTTTTAAATCCAAAAAGTAATCTTACCTTTCGCTGCAGCTTTCCAAATTGTTTAGGTGTACCCGGTTTGCTTTAATCATTCTTTAGATGCATCTAAAACTCGATTGGAGTCCTCCTGTGGCTAAAAGCACTGATTGGACAGTTCAAACAGGCTTATCCAGTCCAGGGAAAAAGGAGCAGTTGTACTCAGTGGAGAATGCATCGATTTGAAGTGGCTTAAGGTTTGTATTGACCTGCTAGCTTTCAGTCCAAGCTTCAAATGCATTCCTACCTGAATAGTAAAGTATACACTGAGCCTTTTTTATCTTTTAAGGTGGATTCATAGATGTGTATTAAGTAGTTCTGGAGCGTATGCATTTAGCTGCCACATGTCTACATTGCAGCTAACCTGCCCCTCCTTAACAATGCAGTTATAAAAATGACTAAACATTTAACTACAATAACTAAAATAAAAAATATGTAAAATTTATTGAAAGATCAATATAACAATGCTATAACATGACCACAATGAGCACGCGTGCCCAGCTGGTACAGGTGCATCGATACTGCAGAAAATAAGTACTGAAACTGTTTTTAACACTCAGAAGTGATATTTTTGACAACACTAGAATCTAGACTCCTAGTCCTTCATATTTCAAATCTGAAGATGTTTGCTGCATCAAAAAAAATCAAGTTATTTCAAAATGTTCAATTCAAAATGTAATTAATATCGATGGGGTTTTGGATGAAACTGGTTGTATTCAGTGTTTAAGTTCAGTTTGTTTTTTTGCCAGAAAATAAACAAACACTTAACCAAACCTTCCTTAAGGGTAAACTTTGGTATTTTTTACCTTGGACCCCATTTTCCAATGTTTTTGTGTCTCAGAGACTAAATGGAACAACAGTTTTTGCTGTTGGCCCAGTATTAAGTCTTCAGCCTGTGTAGTCCTAAAACAGGCTGTGATGTACCCACTTGGGGCATTGTCAATGTACGTACACTAAAATTGCTTCTTTTTTTTGTTTTTACCACTGACAGACTCAGATTGTTATCATAAGTGTCTGACAAAGAAACAAACTATTTCTCCTTACCTCTCGCTTGATTGGGCTCTGTTTTGTTAGCTTGTCTACGTCTTGCACGTGGAGTCTCGTTCTGAAGTCTTGTAAGTTGAGTTGGAGGAAGGCAATAACAAAACCAAGCAGAATCAAGCAAATGGTTAAAAAAAATTCTTTGTCAGACAATCTGAGCTTGTAACTGGCATAACAAGCACTTTTAATGAACGGAAATTGACAGGGCACACCTGCCCCAAGTGGTTACATTGCAGCCTGTTTCACTGCAGCCGGCTGGATCAGTCTTTTCAAAAATTGACGTTCCCAAGTCACAAAGACACAACAACGCGGGAAAATAGGGTCGTTGTTAAAAAATACCAAAATTCCCTTAAAAACTGCAGCCTTTATACCTTATTCACTCCAACAGCATCAAACCAATCACTTCATCATCATTTCTAACTGTCAGTCTGGGAGTAATTAACAGATGGAAAAATCCCAGTCGTTTTTTTCACCGCAACATAACGAGGCCGAGCGGCTTGACGGCTGGAGACAAAAGAGCTTAGCAGCCTGACTTCGCCCAGGGTGAAGAGTCTGACGTGCACACACGCCCGCACGCACGCACACACACACACACACACACACACACACACACATTGGACTACAGCTGTGCTCCTGAGAGTGCAAATGAGGTAAGAGGTCTCGACTCTGCTGAGACGATCATGCCTGCGGTGTGTGTATGTGTGTGTGCGCCATCTCTGTTGCTGTGTGCCTGTGTTTTGTATTTGAGTGTCCCCTGCTGGACAAAGACAGGAGTTCATGCCTAAACTGTTAACACCTCCCGCTCATTTGTGAAAGTCAAGATTCACCTGAGAGCAGTTAATCAATTCAGCAGACATGTGCTACTATGCTGCAGACAATTAAAAATGATCATTTGCATGAATTTGCGAAAAGCTTTTGCAATTTCTTCAAACACAAGAAGAATTACTTTTCTAATGTGCACAAGTCAGTAAAGGATGTGGAGGCTAAATAAGTCGAAATGTGCAAAAGCTACTGAGAAAAATTGTACTTCCTTATGTTTGACTGAAAACAAGACAGATAAAGTTAAAAGCACGCAGGGATCAGTACTGGTGGAGGGTTGAGGGTATACATACTGCTGTGTGTTATTTTGATGCAGTGTGTTTGTTTACCGCTGTCTGATGGTGAGTCACAGTGACACCGATAACACCTCCCGCTCATTTGTGAAAGTCAAGATTCACCTGAGAGCAGTTAATCAATTCAGCAGACATGTGCTACTATGCTGCAGACAACAGGTGTGCAAACACACACACACGCATGCACGCACACACACACACACACACACACACACACACACACATAGTTTATATATAGGGGTGAATGAATCATTCAAAGACAACAAACTTTTACTTTTTAACTCTGGTAACCACTGGAGTTAAAAAGTAAAAGGTTCCCAGAAAATCCATCCAAAAAGTTAATTTTGTGATCTTTTTTTAGATTTTATATTTATTTTAAAAAAAAGTCTCTTTCCTTTTGTCTCTGTCACTTTCTCTTTCAGCACACCACTGTTCTTCCCTTCATCATCATCGAGATGCGGACCACCCACCATCGGTACCCCAGCAGGTCGTGGGGTCTGGCGGCTGTGTGCTGTTTTGGCGTGGGATACATCCTCTGGTACACTCAATAAACACCACATACACTTCACATCCAGTTTTGGTTAAAGCAGGTAGCTAAGTGCCAGATACATTTAGTAGTATGGTATAGATAACATGTAGATTTGTCTCGTTTTGGCTGATTTATTTGTACTTGGTGTAGAATTCTTTTAAAGGCCTTGTAAGTTCAGTTAGGCTTACTAGGCTTTAAAGGGACAGTTCACCCCAAAATCAAAAATATGTGTTTTTCCTCTTACCTGTAGCGCTATTTATCAGTCAGTCAGTATTCTTGTTGTGTGAGTTTATTTATTATCTGTTTAGTTCAGTTTGATTTTGGTTCAAATCTTTTTGGTTAAGCTCAATTTTGGTTTAAGGTCCAATTAATCTTTGCTTTGCTAGTTTAAGCTTAATTCAGGTGAAGTCTGGTTTATTTTAGAACTTCCTGGTAGGGTTTTAATGTAATTTCAGCCTAGAAGTTTGAGTACAATAAAACTTTAAAATGGTTGAATCTCTAACAATAACTGTTGTGTCACATAAACCAAGTCCAAAATGTATTCTAAATGCAAAGTGACTTTCTGCGTCCCCGCGACCCAGGACGTGTTGGGTGCACCAGGTGACAGGGGTGTGTGGGTGTACCCGGTGCTGGAGCGCATCACTCCGCTGGCTCGAGTCGTCTTCTTCAGCGCCATGACCGCGGTGATTTGTATTTTCTACACCCTTGGAGAAATCCTCAACAGCTACATCTGGGACCAGCCACAGACAGGTACACAATGCACATGCAACCAAAACTGCTTTAATAAACAAATGAGTTTAGTGTTTTATTTCATTTATTGTCTGACTCTTTTTAATTAGTTTGTTTCCTCTTTTGGGTCGCTTTGCAGTGTGAGCAGTAGTTACTAATGCTGGAAAAGCAACTTTTTTTCTGCAGGAGTCTCTACCATTGAATATAGCTAGGAATGCCCTCTGCCTGAAATGGCCTGTGATTGGCTGAAATCTCCTGTCACAGGCTAGATTTGTCTGAAAACAGTGAAGAGGAGGCAAACAAGTCAAGTTTTCTCCCATTCCACTTGAATTGTAAAGATTCCAATGGTCAAAAAAAAACTCCAAGTGAAAGCAATGTTGTTTTTTGTTTTTTTTTTATCAGTCTAATGTCTTTACATAAATAAATACTGATACAGATATTAAAGATGTTATATTAATATATCCAGTAAAAGAGTCTTACATGAAAAGTGCTGCTACACTCATTCTCAAGAGCTGCCAAAACATCTGGAACCAATGGCAAGGGCAGAGTCCAAAATTAGGATTTACAATTAAATTGTGCCTTCGAATGTCTGGAGTCAAAAATTCTCATGCAGACTGAGGAGAGCTTCATTCTCACTCAAAAGTTCCGTTGTTAATTAACTTTACTGAATTTCGTTGGTCAGTCTGAAAAGTGCTTAAAAGCAGAAACAGACGAAGCATGTGCAGACGGGCCGCCTCCTTGTTTCCCAGTCTCTCACACACACACACACACACACAGACAGACAGACACACACACGCACAAGCATGCGCTCTCCCCCGTCCATCTGCTCAGCAGGTCGGCAGGTAGCACTCCACCCACACCAGAGACATAAATCTGTGTGTGTGTGACTTTGTAGACAAGAAGCCTGCAGCCTTAGTCTCGAGTTTTACTCTCACTTGAAATACCTCCCACACACACAGACACACACACAGACACACACACACACACACACACACACACACACACACACACACACACACACACCAACCACACACACACATACACTTTAACACTTTGCTGACTTCACAAAGTTCACTCTCCTTTCTCTCCTATTTGTCTCTTTCTCTCAGAAAAGATCAAAGGTGAGTGATCTTCCTTCCACTGTGCGGGCATCGAAGTCTGCCTCAGTCGGACAGAAGAGGACGAGTCGTGCCCCGCCCACCCAGGACAGCACAAGAACAGAAAACAGGCGACCTCTCTGGAAAAGACCATTTACCATCGAACTGTACTCAACAACAAAATCATAGAAAATCATCGTTTAACTGTACATATAGAGGGAAAAGGCGACAAATGCAAGCAAATCAAAACTCATCTTTTCTTTTTTCACTGGCAAAAACTAAGCAGCCGTGTTGCATCTGGCTTTGTTATGTGGAGGACAGTGGACTAAAACACAGATCTTCAACACACACACACACACACACACAAGCATTAACACACACACATTAACAGTATTTGTTATTTGCTTTTCTGGTATGAACTACTGATCAAAGTGAATGAATTCCTTCATCAGCTACTGCAAAAGTACTACATTAATAATGTGTTGAACATCATCATGATTATTATTATTATAATTATTGTTATTATTATTATTTATTATTAATATTACTATTATTATTAATATTATTATTATTCATCTTATAAGTCGCACTACATGTATGGAAGCAACTTGATGTTGGTATGAAATCAATAAAGCTCGAGTGGAAAATATTTCCTGTCAGTCGGTCCGGTTTGGATCCAGAGCAAGATCTCAAATTTTGACTCTGTGTGGAAATTTTCTCAGGTAAGATGAGCAGTACACTACACCATGGATACTCAACTGGCTTTGCCCCGGAGCCTGGGGGCCATTAATGACAAGAGGCCAGGGGCCAGACGCAGCTGCCCTGCACAGGTCAGGTGTACACAGTGGTGTTTATAGCAGTTGAGGGCATTTGGTATTATATTGATATTATATATGATATTCTATCGAGGCCAGATTCAGCTCTTGGGCCCTAAGTTGAGTATCATTGCACTGACAACACCTTCATGAGTCTGACACATATTGTCAAATGTGCGTAATCTTAAATATGGATAAAACTTGAGTTTTCATATAAGGGACCATCCTGTGTTGTTCCACTGAAAAAACAAAGCAACATCTTGGGATTGGCTAAGTGGGTGACCTCAGCACCCAAAAATGTTAGAATAAATGAGTTGCATTTAATGATCTAAGACTTCTTGTATGCAAACAAGACTTTGACTTTTAGACTTTTCAAAATGTTACACAAAGCTTCACAGATGCTTTTGCTTTGCCAAAATGACCCTTCCACCTGACAGGTGCGGCATATCAGGCTGCTGATTACAGCGACCAGCCCGAGGCACAGGTGTAGTGATGATGCTGTCTAGTCAGCATCTTGATTTTCCACACCTTTCAGGTGGATGGGTTTTCTTGGAAAAAAGAGAAATGCACATGAAGAAACACAGTCAAACAAAACTGTGCACAATTTGAGTGAAATAAGCCTTTTTTGTGCACAGAAAAAAATCCAAAGAAAGATCCAGGTAGTTCTAGCTGCCTAAACCAAATCAGACCTCTACCACACAGGTAGGAACTTATTCTTTCATTCAGATAGGAGAACTTGTTGATGCACAGGTACTATATATGTATGTGTGTGTATATATATATATATATATATATATATATATATATATCATTGTGACTTGCATTTGTCTTATTTTAATGATGGCTTTGATGGAATTTCCTCAAATTTGGGAACAACTTCCACTCGGGTGTGGAATGGAAATTCTCAAGTAAAGTGCTAGTATAAGTTGTACCACTGGTCACTGACTAAATGTGTGTGTGTGTGTGTGTGTGGGGGGGGGGGGGGGGGGGGGGGGGGTCAGTGGAAAGTTGATTAACACAACATGAGACTGATGGCCTGGGTTTCATCAGAAGATGGATTTCTCTCTCTCTCTCTCTCTTCTCTCTCTCACACACACACACACACACACACACACACACACACACAGTGGCTGGGTCAGAGTGATGAAAAGGGAAGGAAATTTCTTTTAAAATTTCACCAAATCCAAAACCTAACTGCTTTTCAAGCTCTCTGTCACCATGGAAACCCAAACCTCAAACACAATTAAGCACAAGATGAACAGCACTCACACATCCACTGCTCTCTATAGTGGTACTCTGTCAGCTGGCATTCTCAGTCGAAATAAAGCACGAGAGTGAAAAGAAAGTGGTATGGAGACCTGTGTCATCCAGGTGCGAAGGATCGCAGGCATGAGTCCTCTGAAAAAGAGAAAAATGAACGTCTACTGAGCGTTTCATTCCTCAACATGTGCTGAGCAGACTGATGGAGCAAGACGAACACCATTTCCTTTTCTTTAGGCTGTAAAGGTTAAAAGCAAGAAACCACAAAACACATCAACACTGTCAATACAAACCAAACTCCCACTGTGTGCCGCAGTGAAATAATGATAATAACAATTTTTTTAAAAAAAACTGTATTTTCTCTGGCAGTTTTGTTCTTTCACCTTTACACAATATGACATCTCATATTACACCGCCTTTTTAAGTGTTGGGAAGTGTGTGTAAATGTGTGTGTGAGACTCGCACTGTCAGTTTGGAAAGGAGAGTTTGACACAACACTGTTCATTAGCGGTTAACAGCTAACTCGGCTCTGCTCTGCGTGTGTGTGTGTGTGTGTGTGTGTGTGTGTGTGTGTGTGTGTGTGTGTTGTCTCTTCATTAACACGTCAACTCCTCCACTCTGAGGTGACACATTAAAACATTCTGGAATTTTCTGCTCTGCATTAATTAGCATAGATTTACATGCTAACGAGCAGAGAGGAGCTGGACCCCGGCACATGTTTCAGGCAGATTTAAACCACGTTTTGATTTGTGATTTTTAAAACCGTTTTTTTTTAACTGTCCTTGGAAAATAAGGAGGGGAAAATGTTTATGTGAAATGTACGCACATGTTGCGTTATGGTAAATCCTCTTCACATTTAATCTTTGGTTTTTGCAAGGTTAGTGTAGGGTAGCGTAGTAAAGGATGGGGGGTGGGGTACGGCAGGGTAAGGGGGGTTAGGGTAGAGTAAGGTTGAACAGGGTAAAGTAGGAAAAGGATAGAGTTGGGTAAGGTAGAGTAGGATAGTGTAGGGTACAATAGGACAATAAATTGGGGTAAAGCTGAGTTCTCAGTTCGGCTGTGATCGGTTCGGGGAGCTACCAAACCGACCAATCAGCACACATTTTCAGCCCGAGCCCAGTCCAACCTGTCGGCTTTTCAGTACCCAGTGTTGGTTTCAGCTTGAGAACTTAAGGATAGAGTAAGGTATGGGGGCATAGGGTATTATATATTAGTCTAGGATAGGGTTGGGTGTGGTAGGGATGGGTAAGATAAGGTATGGTAGTGGGGGGAGGGGCAGTTAGGATGGGGTAGGTTAGGAAAGGGTAAGGCAGGGTAAGATATCATTCCCCCAAAGAGGAAAATGGTTTGCCACCACAGACAAAGACATAGACTCAATATACACAACATGTCTTTTGTCACAATAGGTAACACCATGCAGAGGGAAGTTCAGTTCTACTGCAACAACGAAGAGGGTCAATAAAAGGGTGATGACTGGGTGTGTATTTCATATGTAAAATATAAAACAGGAAGTATAAAAAGTATTAAGGGAAGGAAATTATATGGTGAAACATTAAAGTGAAGAATTGGGAGTGGAAACACTCATTTGATGGGCAAATGAGAGAACAGAAGAGTGTAAAACCACTGTCTTTTAACACAGAGACTGCGCTATAGAGCCGCGACAAAGTCCCTTTTTTTTATACCTCTTTTGCATTCTTACACAAAACCAAAGTATGGCGGTGTCATGCAGCTCCAGTGTGAGATTATACACTGCATGCATTATCGTGGGATCAAAAGAGGCGTGACATGTAACACAGCAGCGTCTGCCTCTAGTAGCATGGCAAGAACAATCATTCAAGGTGTCTTTTATATGGCAACTGATCTTGTCCTCTGCTCGGAGGGTAAGGACCAGACCTGATTGTTTTCCCAAGTTGCTTAAATTTTCGGCTGCTGTTCTTCTTCTTCAAATAGCTGCTAACAGCTACTTTTAAAATCTCCTGCGGTGGCTCTTTGTTTTTAGCCGAGTAGAACTAAAATATTTGGTGATTCTGCTTTTAGCCATTATGCTCAAAAATGCCAGAACAGCCTGCCAGATCCAAAAGGAGCTGAATATATTGATAATTTTAAATGTAAACTAAAAATCTTTTTATGTCTGGACTTTACTTATTCTATTTTTTTAAGGTCCATTTTTGCATATTTCCTATGTTGTTCTTATTTTTGTTTCTTCAGTCAAACTGTAAAGCACTTTGAATTGCATTCGATTTGTTTGAAAGGTGCAATATAAATCTAATTTGACTGATTGATTGTGCCAGATATAGAGAACGGCAAGCCAGCCACCTGCAGAGTGTCAGAGATGTTGTGGCTTCACTTTTGGGGAGCGCATATGTTGTCTAATTTTGCATGCATTCTCACACACACGCACACACACACACGCACACACACATCACAACACTTGTAGCTAATGATACATCCCTACCACAACCAGTTCATAATGGGATGTCATGAGAGGTAGAGTTACTGAGGGGAGATACATCCCTCCTAGTGTTTGCAGTAAGGACTACAAACCATCATGGCATCCAGTAAAAGACTACAAGACCCACAATAAGCCAGCAGGCAGCCAGGACACCTATTGCTGCTCAGCTGAAACAAATCAGCTGCCTGCCCTGAGAGCTGAAGCTGAGCGGGAGTCATGTGGAAGAGAAGACAATGACTGAGACGGACAGAGAGTGAGAGCTGAGCGTTTAGTTATGTTACTCAGGAGACAGTGAACTGGAGTTTTGATTTACATGCCTGTTTTTGTTTTGTTTAACATCTGTCTCAAAGAAATAAGTTGAACTTTTAAAGAAGACTGAATTCACAGAGTTTAAGTTGAAAAGCAACATTCGTCTTCATTCACACCTCCAAAGCTCCAGGAGAAAAGCTTTAAGACATCACAATGAGTTAGGAGAGGGGACATGGTGAAATGGTGTGTTTGAATGTGTATGTCTGTCTAACTTTGCGTCTTTCTGGAAAGTTTCATTTTACATGGACCTGTTTAGAAGTTATGCACCTCTTTGTCCTCCCACACACTTGATCTTTTTGCTGGACTTCAACCTCTTAGGACACAAAACATGGTCATCAAATAACTGTTGACCGAGTGGACCGACAGAGGGACCTATAGAAACGCTGGTCGCCGCTTAAAACAAAACGCTGAAATAAGTCACTGAACACAAGGGGAGAAGGAAGAAAAACTTAGAAAGAAAAAAAAAATTGGTAGAATAGGAGTGAAAGCAGGGAAAATGTCGTAGAAAGCAGAAGGGAAATTTGTTACAAAAAATAACAAAAGGAGGAAAGAAAGGAAAGAAATCAACAAATACAGAGAAGGAAGGAAATAAGGAAATAAACAGGAAGGAAGCAGAAGAGGAAGGAAGGAAGTTGTCAACCACTAAAGGCAGGAAGGAATAAAGGAAGGAAGTGTAGAAAAAACACTGACCCCAAGAAGAGTCTTTCACGCAACGTGCGACCGACAAGGTGAGAAAGAGTTTAAAAATCTGCTCTCGGCTGTGTTGGGAAAAACAGCAGGACACCTGAAACACACACACACACACACACACACACTCTCACACAGCACCTCCCAGCCGCAGACACTGAACACACACAAACTCCAACATGCCACAGTATGTGTGTGTGTGTGTGTGTGTCTGAGAGGAAGTGAAACGACAGAAAGAGTCTGAACTGCGTTGGTGTGGGTGTGTGTGTGTTGTCGGAGCAGCTGTGAAGGTCACTCCTGTTGCGCTGCCAGAAACACACACACACAGACTTTGTTGCTGTATTTTACACGTTTCTGTCTCATTCTCAGATAAAAAGGCTGACATAGGAAATGGTGAGTTTACATTTACAGTTTAAGAACAGACCGATCATTTTGGTAATTAAAAAAAAAGTACAAATCAAAATAGCTGACCAGTATCTCAAGGCTGTTTATAAGTGGACAAAAAAATCCCACATTGACACAGAGCTTTAGATCATGAGAAGCCAATATTTTGAAGGTTTATCATTAGAAAGCGAGTTTCATTTCTCATTTATGCTCCAAACGTTCCCTTAATACAAAGTTAGCTGGTCTGCTGCTCCCCCTGCTGTAAGACTGACTGGGAGTCTATATCCAACACCCAAACAATGATTTATGTCATTTATTGAATTACAAAAGTAACAAAGGCTAAAACAAACAATATAAAAAAGCTTAATGTACAACTGATTTTTCCAGGAAACTCGGTCAGTCTTTCCTTGTTTTGGGTTTTGGGGCTGAAACAGAAAATATGATACTGTTAGAGAAAGGAAAAGAAAAGGGAGAAAAAAATAGCAAAGAAAAATAAGAAAAAATGAGAACAGAGAAAAGTACAAGGGAAAAGGTAAGAGTAAGTAAAAACTAAATGAAAAGAGGAGAAAGGATGATGGAGGAGAATAAAAGATAAAAAAGAGGTGCAGTTAAAAAAGAGAAAACATAATGAAGGGGAAACAAAAATAAAACGGAAGAAGACAAACAAAAGAGAAGAAAGGAGAAAAACAGAGAAAAGATGAAAACAATAAGAGGAGATCACCATTTGGATTCTCCTGTTTGTAGAAAGTCTTCAGCATCTCGACCGCTTCTTCTGCTCTGTGACCTGAAACACACTGAACACACACACACACACACACACACACACACACACACACACACACACGATACACAGTCATATACACAATATGGCCAAAAGTATGTGGACATCCAAGTTTTACACTATGGACTGCGATCACAGCCTTCACTCTTTTGAGGAGGATTTCCAAGAAACATCGCAAAGACACAGTGTGCTTTCAAAGAAAAAGATACACATATAAAACACAGCAGTTAGACAAACATAACGAGACGGCAGGACGTCATGAACACAGACCTTGAACGTGGTCCCAGACTGAGGTAAGTTTGCAGAGGAAACATCTAGAACTGAGCCGCAGCCTCCAAACCGCTCGTTCCTGCAGCCGTACACAACTACTGGAATGTCTGAAAGATGGTGAAGGCACAATAACTGTCATCACACACACACACACACACACACACACACATGAAAGTGGGGGGAGGATACTGAGCAGACGCAGGGCTGCAGCACACATGATGCATGGCTCCACGGTGACGTACAGAGCTGTTCGTTTGCACACGCTGCTCACATCCAAGTTGCCGTGACGACACCAGTCCAGGAGCTGGTCCAGGGCCACCATCTCAGCATGACGAGTGGCCTAACACACACACACACACACACACACACAGAGAGACAGACAGACAGACACAAATATATGTTATGCATGGTTCAGGTGTCATGTTTTCATCGGTTTGGCACATTGAGTTGAGCTGTGGTTAAATGTGCTACAGTACGTCGTCACTGTGGTGTTTTGGTGTCTACACAAGCTTGTGTTTTTGCTGACATGATGAAAAAAAAAACAAATAAGTTTAATTTCAAACTGCATGTTTAATAAACTGACAGATTTCTTCTTCTTCATGGGGCCACAAAAGAAGGAAACAGCCTGAGTTTGTTCACACAGAAGCAGCACATTGTTTTGTTTCCCTACATTTTTGGTCTCGTTGACTTCATTCCGCCCCTTGCCCACAACTTCATCGTTGTAGACCATCAGACATCCAACTGGTACCTCTCCATTCTGCAGAGCATCTTTAGCCTGCAGTAACACATTCATAGCTGGTCAACACACAGCAGCTCCACATGAATAATCAGACAGTAAAGAAGAAACTACACAGAAGAAACTCAGCAAGTTTACCGCATCACCATACAGTGTCTTTATGTAGATTAAGGCTCAAACAAACTATTATTTTTCATTGTCACTTTATTTATTTATTTATTGCGTATTTGCTTTTGCACTGTATCACTTTAAAAATAACTGACTATATTAAAAAAAACTGAAAAGCTTGAAACAGCAACTGATTGGCACATTTTGACATTATAATGCTTTTACATTATCAGTTAATCGTGTAAAATGATCGTTTCTGGATATATTTGCGGCGCATTAAGTTTAATTGATAAGTGGCAAGACATTCCTGTTGTACATTACAAGATACTGAATGACGTGATTTGGGGTTATTATTTAAAAACGGTAAATCTAAAAAACAAACAAAAACAAAACAAAAGAAAAAAAACACAACTTAGTCGACGTTACTTAGCCGAGATGTCCACTAACTGACTGACTGTCTTTTGGCACACACCACGTCAAAAGCGCTGGACATCCACTTCTCAATTTCCTCATCACTTGGATTGAAACTCTCAGAATCCGCTTTACCACCCTCCTCTGTTCCCATGGCAACTACGCTATTTAACTTTACTTGACAAAAGTCATTCTAGTCACATATAATATTTTTTTTTCGCTTGTTTGTCTGCTTTTGAGTTACAATTTCGTCGCCGGTAGTTTACACGCCACCTACCCACACCACCAGAAGGGGGAAGATAATATTGGACGGACCACTTACAGACATGACCAATCGAGCTCCTCAGATCCATGAGCCACACGTTCATCATGACGTTATCGATGCGTGAAGTTGACTACAATGGGCTGGAAATAAACCGGAAATAAAGGGATTTTTCATATAATATAAAAGCTCAATGTAGCCTGTTATCTTACGTAACTTTATTTTCAAGCATGTTGATTGTCACACGTGCAATCAATGACGTGATTGTGTACACAGTCAGGCCAACTCCAACAAAGCGCTGGTGCTGAATTTATTGATTAAAGGCCTTCCCTCTTTTTTTCCTTTTCTTTACTTCTGGACTACAGATTAAAAATGCTCTCCTGGCTAATTCTGCCATTTTTATACCTTGTGTATTTATTAATTCACACTGTTCCGTTTAAAAAAAACAAAAAACAAAACAAAAACTAAACTGTAAAACAAACTGCTGTGAGGGTTCAAGGACAGAGGGATGTAATGTGCTGCGAGCCCTCTGAGGCAAATTATGATTTGTGATAGTGGGCTTTGTGAATAAAATTAACATGGCTTGACTATGTAACCAAATTTAATTGGCCCATTGATTGTGTCTTTTGGCCAATATATTGTTATCAAATATTTTTTGAAGTCAAATACTAAAATCAGGATAGGTGGAAAAGGGAGGATGGAGGGAGGCTTTAATTTGGGACCTCTCTGCTCATATTGTGTCTATTTCAGGCTGTTTTGCTGCAATATAGTTATAAACAGATTGTGGCACGTACAATCTGCAATTGCATAAGTGCACAACACAAATATCATCAGGTTTATTTTTTAACTATCAGACTTTCCACTGTTTTTTTGCATGCAACCTCACAATGACGAGACACTTAATGTCTACCGCTAAATGCGTGTTTTTATTTTGAAATCGATAGCCGGAAGTGACGCTGTTTACTCTGCGGATCTTAACCGGCACTTTTGACAGTTAGCATGTTAGCAACGAGCTGCTAACTGTCTAAAATCCCCCCGATAAACATGTCCATGAACTAGTTCAAGCTAAAAGTTAAAACTACGGAGCGTTTTTGGATTTGCGGTCTGTGAACCCGTCACTCTCCGAGGATGTTTTCATCTGTGTGGAATTTTATTAAACGCCACAAAAATAAATTTATTTTCACCGGAGCTGTAGTTGGAGGTAAGTGGTGTTCGTGTTAGCTTCTGAGCTAATAACTTCAGCAACACGCCTTGCTGCACTGCAAAATCTCCATGTCATATTTTATTTCCTTTTGGTAGAATTCGTGCCTTTTAAAATGTATTTGAAGAAGTTTTAAGATTAGATGTGCGTGTATTTGCATTTCGGCAAATATATTCTCTATTAAGCAGCATAATTTTCCAACTTAAAGGCACTATTTTTACACATCCAACCAGGTGTAACGCCACTTAAAAGTAAAAGAACTCAGGTAAGAAGAGGAGACAGGAGTTACATTTTACTGAAATTAACAACGCGCAATGTCTTGGTTGTGTACTGCGTTAAAATGATTTCAGCGAGAGTATTAGTTAGTTGTATTTTTGAGACTTTGCCATTGACTAAAACATTTTCTTTTATTTTAAGAAAATTAAATGAAGTCTGACTTGACGCCATATTTAGGAGCTGAGCCTTACTACATGTTAGCACACTGACTTATCGCTAAGCTCCTTTAGTGAATGCGAGGCGAGGATGAAACATGACGTGAATATTGGACATAACTTCCGACCAGTAAGTGTCCGCGATTTCTGCCATGTGACTTTGTAAAAACTGCAGGTTGGTTAACATTGTTGTTTTATTGCTTTGCAGTAAATCAGTGATCGACTTCCTACCTCAGTTAAACCTTTGAAACTTGAGCAAATAAGCTTGATTTCGTTCAAAAACATGGGAAGAAGTCAATGAGCAACAAAAGAAATTGCCCCCAAATTAGCAGGAAGTTTTAAAAACGTACAAGAAAATTATCTGTAAGTTAATGAAATGAAAGACCCCCACGCCCCACAAAAAAAAATCTACATATGCAGTAAATTTAAAAAACAACATCAAAGAAATGACCAAGAAAATGTGCTTTAAACATTACAATTTCGCAACATAATTTTAAATATGTATATATGATAGTTTCAAATCTCTGGCATTTTTTCTTATTTCCCTAGATTTTTTCCCCTAACTTGTGTAAAATAATTTTCTAAATCTACTAATTTCTTGAAATTTCTGGAACATGCTTTGCCAAGTTGCTCAGTGCCATTTTTGCCATGTTTTTTTCTTCTCAGGATTCAGACGTCTAAATACTTGTGAAAGGCATCTGAAAATAGCACAAGAAAGTGATGTCACTTCTGGTTATAAAGAGTTAATCTACTCACATCTTTAACTTTCAGTGACATTCAAAATAAGTTCATTCATTCATTCAAAGTTTTTGGTGTTATTAAATATTAATAAGATTTTACAAAGTTTCTATAATGATTTTGGCTTTCAGTGAAATATGTGACATATTTTCTCAAAAGTTTTTGTTTATTGATGAATACAGAGGAAGAGATAATGTGAATTTAAAGACTAAATAAAAATAAAAACACATAAAAAGAGTGCTGCTTTTTTTTTTTTCCTTGGCATGATCAATTTTAATTATTTAATTTAAACTAAATACTTTTGGAAACATCTATTCCCGAAACATATATTTGTACTTCAGCCGGGACAAATTGCTGGTGACCCCACATGCAGTTCAGACTCATCATAAAGTGTGATTCATGTTTGTTGAGTTATTTCCTGTGCTTGCTAGTAATACTGCAGCTTATTTGTTGGTGATCCCCAGGAGTGTACTTCCTGGGTAAATATGCCCAGAAGAAGGTCAGGGACATCCAGGAGAGGGAGGCGACAGAGTACATCGCTCAGGCCAGACGGCAGTTCCACTTTGAGAGCAACCAGAGGACCTGCAACATGACTGGTAATGACGGCAACATTTTTGTTCTGAATAATAATCTTTTTGGATTACTTGTACGTCTTTTTTCCCACGAAAGAGCACAAAATAATGGAAAACTAAGAGTTTCTCTTTGTTCAAGACATTCTTGATTTGACTGTAATGTGTTGCAGTGCTGTCCATGCTGCCTCCACTGAGAGAAGCCATCGTCAATCAGCTAAATTCAGAAAGCCTCACTGCACTACTCAAGTCCAAGTGAGTAGATCTGCTTTTTTCTGTTAGATAAAACTGATCAAACAATTCCAAACCCACTTACGCACAATCCTACACACTGTTTGAGTTATACATATTACAGATTTTGCATCTACAT
Organism: Plectropomus leopardus; assembly: GCF_008729295.1. Classification (NCBI taxonomy): domain Eukaryota; kingdom Metazoa; phylum Chordata; class Actinopteri; order Perciformes; family Serranidae; genus Plectropomus; species Plectropomus leopardus. Next base: position 23,968,307 of record NC_056478.1, read on the forward strand.
TCATTATTTTATGCAAATATGCCAGTTTATGCCAATCTTAGAAGCTTTTCTTGTAATGAACATCCAATATGAAGTGTTACATTACATAACTGTCTATAGTGAAATAGTGCAAAATGACTCGTTGTCTTTATGTTGTAGGACAGAACAGTAATGCCTCTTTTTTTCTGTCACATTATCTCACAGACCAGCCAATAAGCTTGAGATCTGGGAAGATTTAAAGATCATCAGTGAGTTCACGCAGTTGTGACACATTATTTGCAAATCCCATAAAATACTTTCATGCACAAAAACAGAGGAATCATCAGCTTAAATGTGATTGTTTTTTTAAATCTGGTATCTGATCCCAAACGTGTCAAACCTGTTGTCGTCTTCAGGTTTCACCCGCACCATAGTGGCGGTGTACAGCACCTGCATGCTGGTGGTTCTCCTGAGAGTCCAGCTGAACATCATAGGAGGATACTTGTACCTGGACAACTCTGTAGGCAAGAACTCAACGGTGAGGAAAACATATTTACAAGCTTCTTTCCCTTTCACAGCCTGTAAGATCACAGTTTTAACTTCGATGCAGCACTGTTAGTTTCTGAAGAAATGCAAATATTTGACCGCAGACTTCTGCTGCTGAAACCAATCGTTGGAGCTCTAGTCTAAGCAACAAATTATTCCAGTTTCTGAAACTGGAATCTGACTATAACTCCAGAGTTTCAGAGTGCAGTGTGACTGGCTCATTCCCTCCATGTGAAGGCGTATTGCAGATGACTTTTGCAAGCAGTTACCTGGTACTTAGTCGCCCTGATGAAAGAGTAAACAAGTGGAATATCAGACAAGTAAAGAAAGTCAGAAAGCTTTATGTTCCTGTCTGCTTGTGTAGGATGCAGTCACTCTAAAAGACTAGCTGTTTTTTTCCAGAAGTAAATTGTCTATTTTACAAAGCCTTTTGGTGTTGCGGAATAAGATTCGAGCAGTTTCAGTGGGGTTTGAGGGGGGGGACTGAAGGTTCAAAAAAATTTGACACAGAAATGCTCAGAGATTTCTGTGCAGCGTGGGGATTTTTAGAAAACAATAAATCAGAAAGAAACATCTTTTTGAGAGCAAAAAGAAGCACACAGCAAGACAAGGTGGAGATATTTTAGGTTTATTTACATATGTGTGTGTGTGTGTGTGTGTGTGTGTGTGTGTGTGTGTGTGTGTGTTATGTTTTTCTTTTACTCCCAGACTCCTCTGGCTCCCCCAGATGTCCAGCAGCAGTACCTGTCCAGTATCCAACATCTACTGGGAGACGGTAGGGTTACAAAATGCACGCACACTAAGTTCTGTTTAACTCTGTTCATTAAGTCTGTTGGGACAATCACCACCTCTGTTTGTCTTTGTCTGTCCCCAGGTTTGACAGGGTTGATGACAGTAGTAAAGAAAGCAGTACAGAACTCACTGGGAAGGTGAGTCTCTTACATTAATGATTATTTACATTATTATTTTTTTCTTTTAATTTTTTAGACAACAAAATGTTATACATCACATGATATTTTCAAATCTCAACCATCAACAAAACAACTAAGATATTCAGTTTACAATCATATAAAACAGAGGAAAAATAGCAAAACCTCACATTTCTGATTCCTGAATCGGAAAATAGTGTCATTTTCGTCTAATAAGTGACTTGAAATTGTTTATTTCCAGCGTCTCTCTGAAGCAGAACATGTCTGTGCTGGAGTTGGAGCAGCAGCTGAGCTGGATCAGAGCGGAGGTGGAGGCCAACTCTGAGCGGTCGATGTCCTGGTACATGCTGGCTGACGATGAGAACGCGCTCGCTGACCAGGTCAAACACACAGAGCGCGACACGCAGCCGCACTCACAGACAAAGCATCTGGGTGTTTAACAGACATTCTCGTGTCCTCTGTGCAGGCATGTGGACTGACAGAAAACGACCTTGTGACCATCAGACTGTTAAATGAGACTAGAGACATGTTGGACAGGTAAACATCACACCTGTGTTCTCACTGTAGCTGTGTGTGTTTTGTGATTCTGATGTGTGTGTTTGTGACTCCAGTCCAGACTTCAACACTGTCCTAAACGCCAGTTTCAACCGCGGTTTTTCACGTCTTCTTGACAACCTGGCGGAGTTCTTCCGGCCGCCTCCTTGTGACTCCGCCCTCAGCTCTGCACCTGACAGGTCAGCTGTTTGACGGACAAAAAATGTTGTTTTTTTTATCTACATCTGCATTACAGGTTTATTATGTTTATTTTTAAAGTTTTATTGTTTAAAGAAACAGACGCAGCTGCTGTTGTTTATTTTAGCTCCGTGTTGACATCGGTCTCTACATTGGCCTCTTTTTTTTCCCCTCTCTTCCAGTCTGTCTGCAGTCAGTATGCCGCTGGCGAAAATCATCCCCATAATCAACGGTCAGATCAACACAATCTGCAGCGAGACTCCCAGCTACTTTGTCCAGGTGAGACCGGGCTTTCACGAACGCAAACATCACGGTGGAGCAACAGAGAAACCTGCATCATATAAATCACATCACTTTGGAATGGGACACAGGCTTTCACATGTTTAGATTTTGATTTTGTGTTTTTGCATGAAAAGATGGCAAAATACTCAACCAGCCAAATTTCAAAGCGAAGTACACTTTTTCTGCCTCAGTGCCGGTGACAGCCGTGGCTGGAGGCTTGTCTGTCTGTCCCGTTCTTCTAAATGCGATGTCTTAAAAACATCATGAGGGAATTGCTTCAAATTTGGCATGAACATCCACTTGGATTTGATGATGAACAATCTAAATTTTGGTGGTCGTAGGTCAAAGGTCAAGGTCATTGTGACCTCATCTTTCTTGTCAATGTAATATCTCGAGAACACCATGAGGTTTTTTTTTTTTTTCACATTTGGCACAAACGTTCATTTTTACTCAATGATTTACTGACTAGAATTTGGTGGTCAGAGGTTAAGGTCAGTGTGGCCTCACAAAACATGTTTTTCACTATGCACTAATTACGACAAAATTTCACACAAATATGTAATAGGATAAAACGATGATATTTTATATCCAAACGGTCAAAAGTCAGCATCACTGTGACATCATAATATTCTCTCCTTTTCTGTCATATCACAGGAACAAAAGGGGAGACTTTTGGTCAGATACTGAATTACTGACACTTATCTTGGGCGTGTCCACCTTAAAACGGATCATATACACCCTCTGTGCTGCTGCGTGTAAAATGTGTGTGAAGCATCCATGTTTTTACAGACGACGACGTAATCTGTAGGTGTAACTTTAGTGGTTCACAGAGACATACAACCCAGGAGCTGCAAGTGAAGTTGTTCATGCGCCACTGGTCAGTCTGCCACCAAATTTAGGCAAACAAATCCCATCTGTTGGCACAAACAGGCTGCACGCCTTGGCACAATGATCTCCAAACAAAGTCCACTCTCTGTTTGCCCGTTTTTTTTTTCTTGGATGTTTGCTGAGTGATAATCAAATAAAATATCCCAAGACAACATGTGCAGCTCTCTGATCAGATTATAAGTGCACATTTTTTATATATAAGCACAATTTGACAGTGACTCAGAATCAGTCTTTAATGTTTTTAAGAGAGGACAAAATTTCAGTTTCATTTGAAAGATTGTTGTAATTTGATTGAGTTTTTCAAAAAACGGTTCTTAAACTTTTCCAACTGAACTTTTAGGGTGTTTAATAACACTGACCACCTTAAAAAATCAGAAAGTTCTTTTTTTGGTAGCAACTGTGAAGTACCAAATGCTGACACCAAACATCTCATCATATCATTATCTTTTTCACTTTTTCCTCGATTGGACAGAGTTTGATGATCATAATTTTTCCATTTTAGACTATATTTGATTAAACAAAGCTGCTTGTGATTAGATGTTACTTGAGGTTTCCTTCTTTGTAAATATGCTGGATTTTGATGGATTTTTTTGATGACAGAAGGCATTATGTGGCATTATTACAACAGCATCATAAAATATATTTACAGCATAAAGTAATTTTTCCCACGAAATACTGATTGATGATTCCCACTTTTGTACAGTTTGACTTTTACTTAAGAACTCTTGAAGAGGACAAGAAATGTCAGACAACTTTAAGATAATTTTGGAATATTTGAAAAAAAAAGAAAGCACATTTTTTATTCACAGAATTAGCCAAAACACAATAAATACAATCAGTCCTTAATACTTCTCTTAGTGTGTCTCTAACTCGCCGTCTGTCTCTGTCAGGACTTGCTGATGAACGACCAGGTGAAGGAGTTTGCTGCCAACGTCTATGAGACCTTCAGCACGCCACAGGAGCTGCAGAAATAATCAACGAAGCATCAGTAGAGTAAGGTGAGGAATATATGAGAAAGCGGGATGAAAACATAAAGGATTTAAGCCCTGGACTGTTCATCCCTTTTTCCTTTCTGTGGAGATTCGTGGCAGAAATGTCCACGACAAAGCAGCAGCGAGGGCTTCTCTGTTCCTTTTGCGAGCAGAGCCTTTATGGATTACTGAACTGGCGGAGGGAGAAAAGACTCACACTGGGTTTATAGTCACAGCAGAGCCTGTGGTTAACTCCAGGACTACTGCATCTTGGGAAATGGAGTCTAATCTGGTAAAGTGGTTTTAATTACCATAAGAGGTGACAAACACACACTGAGACAGTCAAAAAGTGGAGACAGGAGCGGTCGCAACTTTTTCATCGAGATGACACTGAAACATTGTCAGTTTGTGTTGATATTATCGATTTTAGGATGATTTCCTTCTTTTCTATCAGCAGTGGTGAGTGTTTTATGTCTGTTCTCGTTTCCAGCTGTTCAGTCTGCACCTTGGCTGTGTATATCAGAAGGTTTTTTTTAAAACATTTTTTAACATAACTTAATACAGGTTGGGAAAAGGATGCACAAGACCGATGGAGGCTGATGTTCATATTTTTGTTTTTTTGCTAATATTCACTGTTCTTAAATTTGACTATTTTTCGTGTCATGGTGGAGAAAATTTGCAGCGGTTATGTTGGAAATTTGGGGATATTACAACTTGTTGTTACAACTTATATTACAATATTACAACCTACAAAAATTGGTTATTAAAGAATGATAAAACAAAGAAGATGATTCCAAATTAAATATGTCGTTAAAACTGTAATTTATCCAAGCTGGATGACTTCCAGTGGTCACAGTTTTTTAGTAAAACACAATTTCAGTTCTTTAAGCATTAGTCAAACAATACAACATGCAGACTTAAGTATGTATCTGTTTTATGGAGCATTTAATCTGGTTTCTAAACCCTATTTTCTTGGTGTAGTTCTGTTTTTGCCCACAGGGTGTCAGTGTCTCTCTGAATTGCCCTCGTTTTTCTTTAAATGTAGGGCTTCATTCCAAAAATGTTTCTTTTGTTAACATTCAAATTAAATGAAAGTTAAATTTTCCATTTGTTATTGTGTCCTTGGCAGTATTGGTGTTACATCATGGCTTGCATCCTGAAATAGTCCATAACACCCAGGGTTCACTTTAACCCTTTGAACCTGAGCGAATTGGCTTCAGTTCTTTGAAGTGCTCTGAAAGAAGGCAATGAGCTACTTAAAAAGAAATGGGCCAAAAAAGTAGGGAAATTAAGAAAAAAGTTGCATGAAAATTACCTTAAAATAGGCAACAAAAAAGAAAGGTAAAGAATTAAAAGAAACAAGAAAATGACCTTCAGAAAGTTCTAAAAAAGAAGAAAAAAATCAACATAACATAATTTTAAATTTTTCTTTTTGTAACATAATTTTAAATATATAATTATAAGATTTAGAAATATAGTTTTCAGGACATTTTCCTTAGTTTTTTGATAATATCTTAAAATTCCTCTCTCTAGAAATTTTTTAGGCTATTTTCTTGTCTTTTTTCCTTTTTTTTTTAAATTTGTGAGACTTTTCTTGCCAAATTGCTCTTTGTATTTACAATCATATATTCAGAAAGAAATCCAACAAATTTTCTCAGGTTTCAGAGCTTTAAATGCTTGTGAAAGCTGTCTGAAGGCAGCAAGAAAACTGATGTCGATCCAGGTGTTAGGGGGTTTAATTGGCACAATCATTTTGTATCATTCTCACAAATGGTAGCTTATGTTGCTTTATAACAAAAGTCTTTCCACCTGTTCCTTCATGGTTTACACTTGTACGCAAATTCAGTGGAAAAAATATGCTACTCTTTCAAAAACTTAAATGATTTTAGAGTCTTCTGTGTGGAAAGACAGTTTTTTAAATTTCCAAGTGGTTCTAAATCCTTTTCTTATCGACCCCCTGCGCTGCACTATACTCATCCCTCGTCCGATTAGTAACTCAAATCAGGTGTGTTCAGCCAAGCGAGCGTCGTCAACACACCTGATTGAACTGATCAGGTTAGATGAGTGGAGCAGGAAGAGGTGGACTTGTACAGCACCTCCTACAACACTTGTGTCATCTTTTTATTCTGATGATACTTTTTTGTCATCCAGGTAACTGTAATCACAGTAAAAAAAAAAAACCTTTGTGACTACCTTTGTTTGCAAGTACCACAGACGTTTCGATTTGTCCCCCTTCAGTGACACACACAAGATTGATTTTTCTTGCTGCAATCCATCACATAACAAAATGTTTTTGTTTACATGTTTCATTCAGCCCATGCTAGATTTGTTTAAGGTGAAGAGTTCAGTTCTGGTGCAAAAACCCTCAGCTCCTAAAATATACTTATCGGTCCTGTAAGCCCAATAATAAAACGGATAAAGCAAATTAAAAGTCAAAAAGTGCAGCTTTTGATCAGTGAGTGATTTTTCTGTCAGAGCAGTTGTGTTAACCTGTCAGTTTTACCTCTTTGGAGATGAGAACACATCAGGTTTTAGGTCAGCTAAGTTTATTCTAACAGATTTGTGGATTACAGAATAGTCAGGTAAGAATGTAAATCTCTCTATGTAATCAATAACGTTATGCCTTTTAAAGAATAATGTCCAGAATGCCAGCTAAAATCTATGTTTGTAGCAGTTTATTAAAGAGATAATAAATGTAAAATGTGATTTGATATACATTTTGTGTTTCCTGCCTCTGTGCTGTGGGGTTTTAAAACTTTTTAAAACAATAAATTTAGATCCATATGTGATTTGCATGGATGCAAAGAAAGAAGAAATTCCCCCAAAATTTGCAACAAATGAGTAAAATACAAGAAAATCGTAATAATTCTATTATGTAATTTTAGATACAGAATTATGATAATCATAATTGTACTTTTTTTTCCACAGCTTTTTTATTTTTTCCCCTAGGCATTTTTCCCTTTAAAATCTCAATCTACTAATTTCTTTTAATTTTCGGAACATTTTTTACCATTTTTCTCATTGCCTTTTCCCCCCGTGTTTTTTTGAAAGAAATCAAACCACTGTGCTCATGGTTCAAAGGTTTAAATACTTGTGAAAAGTGTCTTAAAGTAGCACAGAAAAGTGATTTTGCTCAGGTTTCAAAGAGTTAGCAGGTAACGAGTAACACTTTTGGCAACAGGGGGCGCCATAACTGCAGCAGGAGCATAGAGCAGGACACAGTCTCATGAGATAAGAGCAACCCTTTTGGAAATTACTGGTCTTGGAAAGTTGTCACTGTGCAGTCAAACAGCTGACTCATGACACATTGGTGAGTGCCGTCATCTCTTAATCACTCACTAATTAATTTAGGAAAGAAAATCTTTTCCAATATGGAAATTTAATCAAAGTCAACCTGGGTGTATAATTCCAAAAAAATTATTACTACTCTAGTTTCTATTGAGAAGATGAAGAGATGAACATGACATCTTCAGTTTCACTAAAAGAAAACACACTCCTTTAGTTTATTGGATCATGAAACAGAACTCATAAACGCTCTGTAAAAACCTCACTATGTTTGGTAAAGTTTACACATGGATTGATAAACACAGATTTATCTTGATCAGGAACATAAAACAGGTGAATCAAAAGGACAAAAACAAGAACAAACACTTGCTAGAAACCTGATGTGAGCCTTGTGAGTGCTGCTGCCTTTTTGGAAAAAGAGATTTAATTTGTGGAGGAATTTACTGATATTTTACTGTGATGATGAACACAAAAGGAGGAACTATTAATTCTATATGATTTCATAATTCATTATCACACTCTTTTACAAAACTGAAATTGAAACAGATTCTTTGTTTCCTTGTTTTGTGAGGCCGATTAAAACATGCTGGATTGCTAAAACTGATCATTAAACAAGATTCAAGCTGGTACCTAATTACAGGGCTACATACTAATTACAGTATATTAATTACTGTAGTATACTGTATAAGCAATTAGTACAAAGAACATCACTATTTACCACTTAAATTAACAGAAAATTATACATTATGTGCAACATCAGATGTCAAACATTAGAATGACACTGCCAACTAAACTTTAACATTGTCTAATACCCCCCCCCCCCCCCCCCCCCCACACCCACCCAATGATGTCCATGTTTTTTAGCATGTTAGGATGCTAATATTTACCCATTATAGATAACATTTAGCCAAAGGAATGTCATTAGTTTTTGAAAAAAAAAAAGTCAATTTCTGTCTTTATAATGATGCTTAGTGATAAGTCAGGACATGAACATCTGCAGATTCAAAACTGCAGTACCATGAAAAGTTATTTAACACCGTCAGTCTTTGAGGGAACTTCCTGGTGACGCCTTTGGAATATTTGACTGCACTGGCTGATGCCTGAATGCATCAGAAGTTTTGGTTTCTGTGCGAGGTCTCTTTTTTGGGACAAGGAAGAGTTTCAGTCTGTGCTTTTGGTCATCTGAAGGACACATCTTCACTCAACTGCGTCCTTTGTTTTGTTTCAGCTTAAATGGATTTATTCATGATGCTCATGAACTCTGTACCGGCTATTAATGTTTTCTCTGCCTCTGCTTTAAATATAATATAGAACACCACAGAATAAATCTCTAATATTTTTCATAATCAAATTTGCCTAACATTTTGCCCTTTAGCAAATAAGCATATAATAGCTTTATATGATATTTATATACTAATTGTTTTCTGTTTGTCTCAAAAAAAAAAAAAAATGTTCTTGAAGACAAATTACCCCACAAATTCCCCCTCTGACCTTGAATCAGCAGGATTTGGTGGTGACAGTTTGTTCTCAGTGGAACTTTGAAGAAGTCATTGTCGAAATCTCTTATCAGGATGAAAGTGCAAACAGTGGAAAAAACTGGCAGACAAATTATCTGCCGTGCTGAAAACAAAAAAAGATTCGTCACACACAAGTTCAAGGGTCATAACACCAATCAATCATCAACCTTACTGATTTATTATATTTCACACAAATACTTGTACTCGTACATGTAGGGAGGTGTGCGTCTATCTTTGTGAGAACCAATTTGCGTTTCAGACCATGAGAGTGAGAAAATTTGGGGTAAATGCAGACATTTGGGGCATCCAGTGGCTTAGTGGATTGAGCAGGCACCCCATGTATAATGGCACTGCTGTGCCGCAGCAGCCGCGGGTTCGAGTCCGGCTCACAGCCCTTTGCTGCATGTCGTCCCCTCTCTCTCCCCCCCTCGCACTGCTGATCTGTCCAATCTAATAAAGGCAAAAATGCCAAAAAATAATCTTTAAAAAAAAAAAAAAAAAAATACAGACGTTTTGGGTGGCCCTCGCCTTCAGTCAGATGTTCACAGGCATGTTTCAGGGTTCAGACTTGGTTTTAAGGTTCAGGGTACATCCAGGGGGTGTAGCTCTTGGTGAATGGGCACACATAAAATATTAGGGTTAGAGGTTTAGGTTTGTCATGCAGTTGTGATGGTTAAGGTTCAGGTTAAAGACAAGGGAAATATTAATCATTATGTCCATGAGAATCCTCAAAGGAGTCGCTGTATAGGGTTGTGTGAGTGTAATTGGACACATAATGACATTCATGTTCTTCCTGGTTGAGTGTGACTCAAAAGATGACATCATCTTCTCTACTGACCCTCTTTGACACTATACCTTATAAGGACGAGAGATATTTTTTTCCCGCCAGTGGTTTAGTGGATGAAATGGTTAAAATAATTAATGCTGCTGCTGTGTGTTGTCAGAAGTATTTATTTGACCCAAAACTTGTAGCAGGAGATAAAAGACCAGCGAAGTAGCTGTGTCATTGTAGTCGAACAACAGTAAAAGATGTTGCACTTTGCTGTGAAATAGAATAAGTTATCAAGCGTTAGATTACATCTAGCTATAGTAGAACTGTAGTATTAAATGTTTTCTACAAAATATTCTCACTTCCAACGCACTACGTATCCTGGGAGCATCGGTTGTTGACATTCTGGGATGCTGTCAGTTTACGCCTGTTACATGCATACATGTCTTTTCAAAACACATTTCAATTTTTCACAGGAAATGTACAGTTTCTGCTTGTTAGATGCATACAGTCTTTTTTCAAAATAAAAGCACAATGTAGGTAACCCTCAAATTTATGTTTATTCCCCTGTGCAACTAATGTGGTTAGGTTTACTTAAAAACATAATATTTGGCTCAACTTTTTTACAGGAAGCAAACACCAGACTCCCAGGTGAAGGTCGGGCGTTTCCCGCCTGTCCTATAGGGACTGTCCAGCTAAGGTTACATTAATGTCAGGCGGTATTTTGAACTGACGCTGTCCGGTAGTGTTTTAAAATGACATCAGCTAGGTTAGGGCATGTCGTCAGTGTCTGAGGGGGAATCAATGAACAAGTGGCGGTATTTGAAGACTTTGGAATGAGAACGGGTTAGTTTCCATCTATCCATCCATTTTCTGCCGCCTATCCGAGGCCGGGTCGTGGGGGCAACAGGCGGAACAGAACATTACAGACGTCCCTCTCCCTAGCAAGGCTGTGTCAGCTCCTCCTGGGGGACCCCAAGGTGTTCCCAGGCCAGGCGAGACACGTAATCCCTCCAGCGTGTTCCTGGTCTGCCCCTGGGCCTCCTACCAGTGGGACGTGCCTGGAGCACCTCCAGCGGGAGGCGCCCAGGAGGCATCCTGATCAGATGCCCGAACAACCTCAACTGGCCCCTTTCGATGCAAAGGAGCAGCAGCTCTACTCCGAGCTCCTCCCGGATGTCCGAGCTCCTCACTCTATCTCTAAGGCTGAGCCCAGCCACCTTGCGGAGGAAACTCATTTCGGCCACTTGTCCGCGATCTCATTCTTTCGGTCACTACCCAGAGCTCATGACCGTAGGTGAGGGATGGAACATAGATGAACCGGTGAATCGAGAGCTTCGCTTTCTGGCTCAGCTCCTTCTTCACCACAACTGTCCGGTGGAGCGTCCGCATCACTGCGGACACCACGCAAAACCACCTGTCCATCTGTAACCCTTAACCTGAACTTCACTCTAACCCTAACAAAAAAACACCATCTCCCAACCCCCTAAAATTTAAGAGTTGGAGCTGAGTCCTGAGTTTTTGAACTTACTTCATGAGAGCTTTTGTTGAAATAATCAATTCCCCAGCCTCTGAACCATAATGCTTAACCCTTAACTTCAAGCCTAACTCAAAAACCATGTCCTTTCCCCCAAACAGCAATTTGCAAAAATAAAGACTGAACAAAATGTCCTCACTTTCCAAAGAAATTCTCCCTGACAGAGCACAGTCACACATGTTGTCTGGCAGATGGTTATCAAATTTCCACATAATGAAGAATGCCATGTGGTCTGCAACACTGTGAGTGCGTGTGTGATGTGTTTGACCTCCACTCATTTTCCTCCGAATTGCAACACAGTGCCTCCAGTCAGCTGCAGCCTCACCACCTCATGACCCGCTCTGCTCAATCTGACAACACTCCTCTGCTGATTGTCTGTGCGAAACGTGTCACTGGGCCCGTCGTGCTGACGAAATAATTTTTTGCATCCCAAAATAGAGCCGGAGCCCCACATAAACAAGCTGAATCATGCAGAGTGGCAGAATGGAGGCTTTGTTCTATAAAAAAGGGCCTTTATTTGCTGAGTAACTGTGTGTAGTGAGGCAGTTTTCCATCAAAGCGCTGCTGGGCAGAGTCCCGTTCAACACTGCAAAAACAGTTCCAACTCAAATTAGCCTTTACCAGATGACTGCGTGTCACACTTTGAACTTTTGTCGTGGTATGTTTGTTCTTGCTCCACAGTGAATTATCGTCTTTGCCCGGTTTGTGGCACAGAGCTGGAAATCCCCCTGTTGGTGAACTAGAAGTCTGAGCCGCTGATGTTTTTGAACACTTTCTGGCTGCATGACGCAGCTCACGTCTACACCACTGACCCACATTGCAAAAGTAGGAACTATTTGATAGACGGGAACAGGTACATGCTATTTGTTTGAGAGTTTGGAAAAACATGTTATGCATCACAGTTATGTTGAAATTCCCTGAAATATGTATTTTTTTCATCTTCCCCAGCTGTTCTGATCATCAGAAAACAGAGAAAATAGTTTCTATCTGCAGACTTTTGTTGCACAGCAAAACAAGTCACAAAATTATTAAAAAAAACTGCTAAAAAATAGACATGAACAAAGCATATTTTGACAATTAATGGAAATTGATAACTGTGTTTGCTAGTATAGTGGAAACCTTTTTTAACCCTTTGAAACCTGAGGAAAATGGCCTATTTTCTTTCAAAAACATGGGAGGAAGATAATGAGCAATGACAAAAGAAATGTCCCCAAAATTAACAACAAATTAGTAAAAAGTACAAGAAAATGACCTGAAATTTCAATTTCAAGTACCAGTTTACCATCACTGTGAAATCAGCCATGTCTACTGTCCCATACCCATCAGTGGCCATAATAGTTACTGTATTTACAGCACTGAATAAAGTAACACTTTATCTGAGTACAGAGATTATTGCTCTATAGATCTTATTCAAACAAATGTTCCCACCCCCTTACAATGTAAGCAGCTCAGTGATGCGGGAGTTGTTCCAACAAAAGCAACAAAGACTCATTATAAATTCAAAACAAAAAAAAGGACTTGAGGAGTGGTGGAATTTTTATCTGAAACTTGCATAGCAGGAAAAAACATTCTCATGAATCCAAAATCAGATTGTGTAATTTCAGTGAAGTCATCAATACAGCAAACAGGCACCTTATTAAGTCAAGTGTTGGGGTAAACCTGTGATTTACAGAGTTACAACATGCGTTATAACCACTCAATGAACAGTAAATAACATGCTTACACATGACTCAAGGTGCCAGCAGCCCGGGGTTTAGGACCCATTTGCCTGCCCTACGCGCCCTTATATTTTGTTGTTAACATTGGCGTTTCAACCGTTTCATGTGGACGCAGCAGATGCTGTCCAGAGGCATATAATCACACCCTAACTGGTTTTGTCCAGCAGTGATCTGATGATGACGCCGCCCGGTTTCCTTTCAGTTGCATGCAAAAGGTGCCTTTTGTGGACTAATGACAAGAGCACCATCAAAGCGTCGCTAATTTATGAGTTCAGAATGAAAACAGGCTGCAACACTTCACTGCCTTTACTATTGAGTAAGTGGATTGGCTTCTTTGTGTACCATTGCTGACTGCTAATATGACCCCCATATCATGAGTTTTGTTGAAAAGGAGATTCTCAGTTATGAAATACACCAAACAGTAGAGCAGCTCCGTAACAAGCAGAAAGTTAAGTAACATTTTGTTTTTAAATATCTGTTAGTGCAACCAAGAAGATCAGTGAAACAAAGCCTTGATTCCTCCCTGTGAAACCTGCTGAGTGACACAATGACTCAGGTCATGTGATGTCTGAGCTGGCATCATGTTTTTTCATAATCGCTGTTGTACGTGGCCTACAGTGAGTGTTTAAAATTTTCCCTTCAGTGGGATATTTCCTACAGAGAGTCAAAAATCTATTGTGATAATGATCAGGTGTGTACAAAACCTTTCCACTATCACAGTGACTCAGCAGGTGGAACCTTTATGCTCATTTCAGGTATTCAGGTTTGATCATCAGCCGTGGCGAGGAATTCATGTACAAACAACTTCTGTTTTACCACAAAAGATCATAGAATCATCTCAGGTTTATTTTACAGTATGTAAGCCAACAACTGCTTTTAATGTAAGTTGTAAGTATCAATACCTCTGCTACTACACGTTTTACTGAGAGTAATTTCTACTTTTTAATTTGAGGAGTAATTTAGGAGTAATGTAAGAAGTGCGAGGGTCCCTATGTAGTTGGTTAGAGAGGCGATGGATGGTCCAACAAACCCAGGACTTTCATGTGGGAGTCTGGTGTTTGCCTCTCGTCTGAATGTGATGTTTTTTTTCCTATACCTTACCATGTGTCTCCTTCTCCTAATCCTAACCATCCGTGCCGTTGTTGGTATCCAAGTGTTGATTACCGTGTGCTCGTGTTGTCTGAGCATGACCACATGCCGCAATATCCCACCATTTGCTTTTGTTGACATCACAGTTGCGATATCCCACAATATAAACAGCAGATGCCGAAAAATACCTAAAATGGAATAAATAGACGTGGAAGTCCACTGCAAGGTGGCAAAATGTGATGAGTTGGACAAGAATGTGTTGTTCATCCTCTAGCATAGAGTCGGCAGTCTTTTTGATCTAAACTGCAGCCAGCCACCAGGGAGCGATCATTTTGGCTTTACTTCTGAGGAACTTTTATGCCGTCCATCTTTGATAAAGTTTACGATTAAGACACTATTATCAGTAGTAACCCTGTCGACAAAAAAAGACAAAGAAAAAAAGGGTGAAAGTAAAAAACAGGAAAAAGTAAACACAAACCAGGAAATTATTTGAAAAAAGTATAATATTATTATGACAAACTAAAACATTTGGGTTTTTAGTTTAATTTTCCCTTAGCTTATTTTTAAAATAATTTTTCAAATGTACTAATTTCTTGCAGTTTGCAGGACATTTTTTGCCAGGTTGCTAATTGCCTTTCCACCCATGTTTTTCGGAAGAAATCAAACCAATTTGCTCTGTGTTTAAAAGTTTAAATACCTGTGAAAGGTGTCTGGACTCACAAAAAAAAAAAGGTTGCGTCAATCCAGGTTTCAAAGGGTTAAAGCTGGACAAGGTAAATTCATTGATATTAAAGGTTAAGACATTATGAGGAAAACACTGTAGATAAAAAATACTCTGCAGAATCAGTTTTGGCAGATAAACAAATATGAGATGTTAATTTGTCCTTTGACAGGTAGAGAGGGTTCATCACAGACAGTGTGCATAATGAGTTTCATGGCTCATTTCTGAATGAGTTGTAATTTGGTTGTAATTTGAAATATTACAATTACCCCTTGTTACAATAACCCCCAGTCTCCCCTATTGCTAAAACAACAAATGTTAGCTCACAAAGTATGCTACTGCTACCTTCGATCCTATAATCTCTACTGGTGCTGTATAAACCCTTACAAGCATGTGAAAAGTGTTTGTCCTCCAGACTCGGTCAGGAAAAAAGAAAGAAAAACACTGACTGAAACTAAATGATCAGTGTGGGAATGGAGCCAGCGTTTCAGGTTGTAGTTTGTAGTATCAACAAAGCTGATTAAGGCACAGAAAGTGACAGGTGAACAGTAGCTGTGTTTTAACCTGACTCTTGCGTTTGAAATTGCTGTTACAGTGGTGACTCACAACTACTGGCAATGAATCATCCACACTGAGATCATCCTGTTTTATTTTTCACTCTACTCTCACTTTTCCTCCGGTCTTTATTCATTTTCTCAGTTATTTGTAAGTCAGTCCGTCCTTCCCTTTCTCTAGAAGTCTCCGAGCTTCGTCATGTACTGTAATGGTAGTAAGGGCAAGCTTGGGGCGACTGTGAGTGTGTGTGTGTATGTCTACATTATTGATTCCCTCTGAGGCAGTAATCTGTGAGCTGCAATGTGATTGGCTGGCTACTGTCAGGCCTCATTACCTGATAATCTGAGCCTCCTCTGATTGGATGCCGTCGGATCCTCGTTAGGAATTCATAATGCAGGCTGAGGTCACACTGCTGATCGGGGGGGTGATGTCATCTCACCTGAGCCCTTCGATTGGCCTAGATTGACCCAGACATATGTACAACAGAGAGAGCTAGATAATTATAAGATTCAGGTATAAAATGTAACATGATATAAGATGTAAAATGAGATAATGTGATAAGACATGAGGTACAAGGTAGATTTATTTAACATTTAAAAAAAACAACAAAGTTTAAAGAAAATGAAATTAAATTTTGTCCCTAAATCCTGCTGCATCTTTTGGTATCAAAGGAGGAGTTTATGAGTCTCACAGTTTGGGGAAAGAAGCTGCTCTTTAGTCTGGTGGTTCAGCAGCAGATACTTCTGGGCTCCGTGCAGACACCTCACTTCACTGAGGTCACTGCTGCTCTGTAGATGGGAACCAGTGATGTTCTGGGCAGTTTTAATCACCCGCTGTAGAGCCTTTTCTGTGCTTTTTTAACCTGGGTGGTGATTTACGATGACCAAGATAGGTTCTTAGTGATACTAATTCCCAGGAACCTATAGCTGTTCACCTGCTCCACCTCAGCTCCACTGATAGGAGTGTGTGTCTTTGCCTCCTTCTTTCTAAAATCAGCAATCAGCTCCTTGGTTTTGCTGACGTTGAGCAGTAGGTTGTTCTCTGTGCACCACTCTGCAAGACTGAGGAGAGATGACCTGATAGAAAAAATGGCAAAAAATAGGTTAAAAAGAAAAGAAATGAATTTGGATAAAATCAAATGAGATACACTAAACAAATGAGTCAAAATGATAAAACGAAGGTGAGATGAGATTAATAACTTTAGGCTGGGTAATATATCAATAATATATCCATATCATGATATGAGACTATATTTTGGATATCATCAGAACAGTGTTGTCTTTTCTTGTTTTTTTGTGGTGTAATTCTCTAAACTTATTGGACTATTCTAGTTGTTCATCTATTTGCATTTACCCACTTAGCCATTATATCCACATTAATGATGATTATTTATCAACAATCTTATTGTATAAATATTTTGTGAAAGCACCAATATTCAACCCTGCATTTTTGTCACAATATCGATGTCAAGGTATTTGTTAAAAAATATCCTGATACTTGATTTTATCCATATCACTCAGCCCTACAAAAGGCACAATCAAATGTGGGATGATAAAATAACTATATTATGACATTAAAGGCAGAATTTGTGATCCAAGTAAAGGATTGTCCCAATGATAAACTTCAAAATGCAGAATTGTAACATGATTTAATCAATAAAACTAAGAACCACTAAATATAAACTGGTGAAAGTTTGTTTACCACAGTGATATTTTCACATTACATTACATTTATTTGGCAGAAGCTTTTAGTCCACAGCGAGTCTTTCATATATGAACAAATTCAAATTTACTGCAAAGGATCATATTTATCTTACTTTCCCTATTGTTATTATTTTTATTATCACTTCTTCTATAAGCAGAAAATGGGACAATGGGCCCCTGGACACAGATATGCAAAAGGCCCAACCACCTTCATAAGAACAAGACACACAGACTTTTTTGTGGTTTTGCCTCTTTTTTAGTTTGTTTGCATCTCTTTGTAGTCATAATGCATATTTTTTGTGTGGTTTCGTGTCTCTTTAAGCTCATTTTGTGTTTTCTTTTTTTTGGTCATTGTGTTTCTCTTGGTTGTCATTTTGTAACCCTTTGTGGTTGTTTTGCCTGTTTGAAGTTATTTTGTGTCTCTGCAGTTTTTTTTGCATCTTTTTGCTGCTGATTCTACTATCACTCTGCTACTACCTGCACTTACTTACTGGAACGCAATAAAATTGTCTATTACAACTCCCACAGGCAGTGCTGATGCTACGACAACTGCTGTATCACTCTTTACTACAAGTACTGTAAGTACTTTTTACAACTATTACAATATACAGTACAACAAATACTTCTGCTTTCATTGCGATAGCTATTACTGAAGAACCACTTCTAGTACTAACTCTACTGCTAATCCATGTACAATGAATTGAATTTAGTGTTTTTGAACTGAGATGAAGTGAGGTAGGATTTCATAAGCCATGACAGTAAACAACATGACAATGTGAAATCAACTGAAATGTGCTGATCTGACTCACCATCACATGAAGAGAGCTGATGTGAAACTATGTGATGAAACCGGGTTAAAGACGATGTAAACCTCATGTACAGCATGTGCGCGAAAGAACCAAAACACCGTGACTCTGCTGGGAAAGAATCAACTCTCACAAAAACGCAGAGTCATGATTAGAAGAGCGAAACTGAGCGTATCAAGCAAAACAAAAAGCTGCTGCTGCTGCTGTGTGTGTGTATGTTTGTGTGTAGTCTGATATCAAGGCTGGAATCAGGAAGCACTTTGGCTTCAGCTGAAATTAGTGGAAATTTAGAGTTAAACTTTAACTCGGCAGCGTCAGAGTGAGGAGGAGTTGTTCCTTCTCAAGTTAGTTTTTACAACTGCTCACACTGTCACTGTGATGTAAACATTCGTAACACATTTGTTTTAGAGTCAGAGGCCCTCAAATCTGAGTTTTTGATGTCATTTTTAGGTCTGGTGTCCCTTTCTTCATATTTTTTATGTATCCTTGAGATGTGGAGTCACTATTTTTTTTCCTGTTTGTCTGTAGACATAATTATAAAAATGTAATTAAATACACAACATACAGATGCGAATATTAGCCAGTGGCCCAGATATGTCATCTATGACTACGAGTCTATTTACACAGTAACAAATCTTCCCGCTTATTAATGTCGACACAGTGATGTAATGTCTTTTTACATCACTGCTGTACAACTCTTGTATGAGACAAATAAAGATCAGTAGTGTTTTGACGTCACTGATACTTTAAAAAAGTGTGTGTGTATGTGTGTGTGAGAGTGTGTGTTGCAGCTGCCAAGGCCATTTAAACCAGTTAACACAGGATCTAAAAATAACAGCAGAGCAACAAGAGGATGTGACGCCAGGTCGAGCCAAGAGAAATCCTGGGAATCCTGGGACGCATTCCATTTAGTGTTACTTTCTGTGATCCCTTGCTTCTCTTGATTGCCTTTCTTAGTTTAGATATAAAACAACTGAGTGAGCATTATTAATGAGTGATAAGCCCAAACCTAACCTTTAACCCTGATTCTTGAATGTAATGGTAATTGTGATTTATGACATTTAAAGTCAGTTAACGTGTTTGTGTAACTTTTATGTCCTGTTTTGTAATAAAGCACTTTAGAGATATACTTAGATAAATAATGGTACTATTATCAGTAGTAAAAGTAAACAATAGGGAAATCTATACAAAAAACACACACAAAAAACCTACATTAAACTGAAACTCCAAAGCCAAGAAATCAATCATCTTAACAAAAAGCCAAACAAGTGAAAACAAAGACAGACTAAGTAGTGAAGGCAACTTAAATGAGTCTTAAACAGACACAATCCAGTCTTTTCAAAAGTCTGAAAGAATCAGGACAGAGCAGACTGTAACATTAAATGCAGCCCCAAATTAAATTATATACCATATAATAAGTCAAAATTTCACATTTACCCCCAACCCAGTACAAATACATCAAATCCAAACATACCATATACAAAACATAAAACAGAACAGTAAAACCAGACAGTAAAACAACATAAAAAACATAAGTATAAAAACACTGCAAATAACAAGGAAAGCAAAATTCCAGATTGCAGATGGATGGAAGGGAAACAAAGAGTTAAAATGCTTCTGAATGGAACGCAGCCCCGGCTGAGGTTTCCCTTCCCCTCCCCCTTTCTTTCTCTCTCTCCCTCTCTCAGGCACTCCCTCTGTGTCGACCTCGCTCACACACCCATCTGTCTGTCTGCGCCAAGGGTAGAAGTCTGCAGGGCGTGAAGGTGTTGTCGCCACGGTAACAGCCATGTAAACATAAACAGAGGGGTTAGTGGAGCAGAGAGCGAGGGAGCGAGGTGGAGCTGCAGATTAAAGCCTCGGTCAGGGATCCACTTACACAGAATTAATATTGAATGAGCGGGGTCAGCTGGCTGGGGATTCATGGGAAATCTGTTTCACAGTTATATGTTTGGCATGAACATTATGTTATATAAATACCTTTTGAATGTAATGTCAAGAGTGCTTGTCAAGAGTTAGTGTTTTAAAAAGACCAGTAAATCAGTTTGGCATCTTTCATAACATCAACAAATAACCAGTAACTTCAATCTCTTTGTTGCTCTGTTTTTATAATTTTATTTTCATTGATGTTAAAAGGCCACTGAAAAACTACATGAAAAACTTAAAACATCTTTCGTCTGATTCTGGTATTTTTCTACTCATATGTGAATAACAAATAATACATATATATAATTATGAGGAAGGTTAAGAAACTGATTTAATTTGAAAAAAAAAATCCTCTTTTTTACTGGTCTGTAACTTCCTAATGATGGAAAATTTGACCAAAGTTGGCCTGTGATTATGAAAAAAATTTAATTATATGTTATCCTGAAATGATACACACTTTAAGGTGATTATTATATTCAGATTTTGTGGTCCTGCATTATCATTGTATCCTCATACAATGGTTTGTGTGATATCTAATGTTAGTGCCCCACAAATGATGTTATGTACTTAACATAATGTTATGTAGGTTAAGATGAGAAATAAAATCACGAAGATGATGTGAAAAAACTCTATTTTCACCAGTCTCCAAGGGGAAAGTCGTGTGTTTTGTGACTCATCCACCCCACCCTGCCTCTTTATGCAGAGTTTCACTCTTTATACTACTTACATCTTTAATCCTGTCAGTGCATTAGTCACATGATCGAAACCTTTCTGATGATGTAAGTTTTGTTCATGAATAAGTGGGTTTTATGCAAATCCAGGTGCAGGACTTCTTATACACACCCCACACCTCAGAAACCAAAATAAAGTGTAAAACATAGTACGTGCTCTATTTCGACCCAACATTGTCTAAATCAAAGCTCTGTGGACAGTAGGAGTCAACTGTGATGACTTTCTGCCATCATCATAGATAGATAGATAGATAGATATACTTTATTGATCTCAAAACTGAGAAATGGGGAAAAAACTGAGAAATTGGGACAGTGTTGGGATAGTGTTACATCGTAGTACATCAGTGTTGTAAAATGCAGTTACAAAATTTCATTGGTGTGTAGTTGAGCTCACAATGACAGCCAGGTGTGAGGATGACTGTTGTCTGAGCAAGGGCTTTCGGTTGCAGATCATTGTATCGTGGTCGGCGTCATCCCATTGCAAGGTGGTCTCTCTAATTTAAAAAGTTTGTTTTGTTTTTGTTTTATAATTGTAGCATAGTTATCCTGGTTTTAAACCCCCTAAAAATGCTTAGGACAGATACTATGTGTGGTCTGCTGTAAAAACCAACATGGCTACTTGAATGAAAAATGAATTAATACATTGATATAACAAATACAAAGTATACAAGTAAGCTAGAGGTTGCTATGCCAGCATTTGCATCATTGAGTATTGACAACGTAACTGAATGCATGAAAAGAATTCAAACACATCAAGGATTTTATTTATGAGTCATCTTCACACGTTTGCACACATAATGAGACGCCGTCATCTATAGTGCTGACATCTACTGTAGCACATGAACAAACAACCACTAAGCCTGCAAACATTCTTGGTATGTGAACCTGCTCAGGTTCATTCTCAGAACAACAACAACTTGCAAAAAGTTGCAGAGTCACAGGGAACTTCCACTTTGTAACAGCAAAGATTTGAGATGGAAATGCCCAATCTTCCTACTGCATTGAGATTTCATTGTTGCATGTGTTCACTTTTGTCTGACAGCCGAGGCTAACACACAAGATAAATGTTTGGACTTTTTTTTTAGTTTTTCCCTCAGTGTTCCTCAGGTGTTGTATTAGAGTTTTGCAAGCTTGTAAGGGCATCTTACTTGCAACCCTGCAGATAACACAAGTTGTCAAGCCCATCTTGAATTCCTGCAGTGTATAATCTTTTATAAAAGCACACATTTTTGAATCAAATTGTACAAAAAATAACCCTTTGTCAGTGATTGTGGTGTATACCGCCATCTTTCGCAGCAGTTTGATATGCAGCCAAATGGTGTCATTTTATGATGGGGCCGGGGCAGAACCTTTATTGGCGTTCTGATACACCACTGGTTGGCTGGACGGCGCCTGGCGGGGCAGTATGATATGTGGATGGACAGTGTCAAGTTGAAACTCTGCTGGTAACAACATAATATAAGGAGCTGGAAGGTACCTACAGGATGGATGGGAAGAGTGGTGGATGGGTCAAACAAACCCCAGACTTTCACCCAGGAGCTTGTTGGTCACTTCCAGTATGAATGTAGAGCCATGATGTTTTTTCCTAAACCTAACCACGTGCTTCTGTTGCCTAAACCTAACTAGGATCCAAGAACATTAACTGCAGATGCAGGAGGATGCCTAGAGCGTAATATGGAGACGTGAAATTCCAATGACAAAGTGACAATATGTGTTGTCTTGAAATGACAATATGTTATAAAAACTGACAACCCTACTTTGCATACCTTACAGATTTGATATTTTTCTCAAATGATGTCCTAGATTCTGCTAATCATGTAACGTATTATTATTTTGGTTATTTCGGCTTTTCTTAAGAAACACAAAAGCAATTCAAAGGCATGAAGCAGCTTTTGAAATTAAATGAAAGGGAAAATCAAACTTTTCAAGGTATTGCCACCACAAGGTTCATTTATTAGCTGTATGGGAGCCTTGGATCATATCACATGACTTTTATTAGGAGGTGGAGTTAGCCAGATGTCACTGACTTTTAGATGTTACATTTCTATATGTTTGTTAAGGCTATTTTCAAGACTTAACCAAAATAAAAAGAAGATTCAAAGTTGATACCTGAAGAGAGCAAGTCATAAATCAACAATAAAATCCATTTAGTCAGGAGCTTTTAGCATTATTATTTGTTCAATAACAGAAATACACCCCAATACACACACATGAGATAAATTAGGAAGAAGAAATATGGAACGTCCTTTTAACTGAAGTAGCTAAGGCATTATAAATAACCATGACTGGAGCAGCTGGAGTATGTCAGTAGTGTACTGTACTACAAGGAGGGGTGCCAAGAGGGAACAGAGAGAAAAGATGGAAAAGGAAAAGAGGAAGGAAAGAAAAGGAAAGAATGAGGAAGGAAGAAAGAAGTCAAATAAGAAAGGGAAGGAAATGAAGAACGACTATCAGGAGAGAGAGAAAGAAGCCATGAAGGGAAGGAATAAAGGAAGTAGTGAGGAAATGGGGGAGGAATGTCTCGTAGGCAGCCCTAAACTATTTTTTCAGGCATGGTGTCATCAGCCGGCTTTGCGTTCCCACACTGTGAAGTCCACTGGCCAAATTTAGAGTCTCAAAACCGCATCGTCACTGACAACGTCACCATAAGACTATATTTACATTGCTGTGCTGATGTTTGACTTTGCCTCAAAGAAAAGAGTGCATACCTCCACTGAGGCGTCACAACCCTATCAAGGTGTTAAATATCGAGGGAAACACAACTGGCAACCTCTAGGGATGAAAAATTAGGCCAACGTGGATGCGCTATGAACTTTAAATGACTACTTGTGGCTGACTCCAAAACAGCATCAATCCCCTACAGCTCCATGTTAAAATCTTTAACTTTATAGCAGAAATAAACGTGTTTGTAGCCTGGTACAAAAATCAGTTTTGGTGTCCATGCTAATTTCATTCATGACAGGTGTAAGGGGGGAGGGGGACTTTCATTTAACTAACCTGTTTACATTTTATTAAGGTTTGAAGTTATGCATAATTAAGGATGGGGCAACTTTGAGTGATAGACTGTCTGCGGATAGTGTCCTCATTCTCATCCCAAGTCCTCATATGTTGCCACTTTGCAGTGGACTTCCACATCTACATATTATGTTTTAGGTATCCTTCTGTGTCTGCTGCTTACACTCTGGGATGGTGCTACTGTGCGGTCAACAAAGTCCCATGGTGGGATGACGCAGCTGTGTTTAGACAAACCCTGAGAAAACCTGTGCTGACACGGTGAGACCATGCAAGCTCTGAACCGAGAAGCCCTGGCTGCAGGCGGGTTCAAACCTAAAACCCTCTTGCTGTCAGGCGATAGTGCTGACCACTGCACAGTGCTGTCATCATGTGGTGAAATATTTGCCATTTCTTCATCTTTTTAGAAAACTGTGGAATTTACATAATTGAGATTGTACAGGGTTACCAGGTTTAAGCTAAAGTTGTGGAGATTTAATTTCTCCTCTGTTTCACATACTGCAGCAGGTGGAAGTGTTTTGGAGAAAGCAACAGGAGGGAAATAATATGCCCACAAATTACATACTTTACATACATACATAAAAGTTTTTATTTTGGCGAGAAAACATTGATATAAGAGCAGTAGAAAAAGGAAATTAAAAGCTCTCTGCTGAGAATATCAAATGATAAATTTGAAAATCATTTCAGGAAACTCCAGTCAGCTTGCTTTGGCATGTAGTATCAGTAAATCTGTCTGCAACAGCTTGCTCTTCCTCTGTTGCTTCATATCAGATTTTACTGTCACGTTGGCAGAATGTACTGTGAGAGATCGTAAAACAAATAACAAAAGCAAATAATCATCAGCGGTAAAGATGCCTCACTGTTCTCATCAGTAACACCATGCCAGAAAATACCAAAAGGTGGTTCATCAGGCTGCATCAGCATAACGCTATGCATGCGTGTGTGTGTGCATGTGTGTGTGGTTCCTTTCTTCCTGTTTTCTTGCTTGGAGGAAATACTCATGTGATTTACTTCAGTAAAAGTAGCAATACCGCTCTGTAACGTAGGCCTACTCTGTTACAAGTAAAAGTACTTGTTGGTAAGTATTTCAGGGAGGTATACTAGTATACTTGCAGAATGATGTTATTAATGGAATATTTTTACTGTTGCTTTAAAACATAGGCAGCATTTTAATATTACAGCTACTGCTGATAGAGAACACAATAACTTCTCTATATATACACAGTTTACTGTCAGAGCAGAGCATTATATTTTCAAAACTGATCATACGTGTTGTGTAAAATCTGTAAAGAAAGTGAAGTAGTGAGGTCTAGAGCATAGCATGGCATTTAACTGAAATACTTGAGTAAAGCAAAAGCACCTCAACTTTGTACTTGAGGACTGTACTTGAGTAAATGTCAATATTCATTTCTAACACTTAATTTGTTTTCCTGAAATGTGCATTTTAAGGTAAACATTACTCTAAAGTTGTCACAATCTTAGATTTTGTATTATATTGACTTTTTGTTGTTACTCATGTTCTGTTTCTGCTTTATTTTGTAATTTCACCCCTCATGTGTCACGTCTAGTTTTCCTTCCTGTTTTCCCACCCAAGTGCTCTCGTGATTAGTTTCACCTGTTCTCACTCTCCTTTATGGTTTTCACGCATCCTTCGTTCGCTCTGCCTGTCTTTATCTGTCTTTCACACCTGTCTTTTATCAGTCTCGTTTATCCTTCCCTGTTACCAGTGTCTTCCCTGCACACCTGTTCTGTTTTAGTCCTGTTTGCTCCACTCTGCCACTTCTTTCTCTACCCGAGCTGTGTGTCGTTCTCCTGATTAGCTCTCTGTGTATATATGCCTGTGTGTTCGTCTTGGTTGCTGGTCAGTTCATCTGTTGTCCTGCTCTGTTGTCCTCCCTGCTGTTTCCATTGTGTTTGCTCCTGTCTTCACCTGTCTTCTTCCTTATGATCCTGTTTGATTTATTTGGTTTAGTTTTTATCTGTTTATCATTTGTACTTTGTGTTTTTAGTTACAGCTCACTTTTGGTTTGTACACTGTACACTTGTTTGTACACTACATTTGGGTCAACATCTGAACTCACTCATGTTAGGTTTTTTTTTCATTTAACTTGTAAAACACCTCTAACATAATCTACATACCACCTAGAATTTCCCTTTTCCACCTGCCAGTTTATAGCCATTTACCAGTCAACTGTCAGTCACCACCCTGACTGTGCCCCCCCCTCCCTGAAATGGTCTACATTCCAGTTTCTAGATTCAGTTTCTGTGCACCTTACATATGCAGCCTCAGTTGAACCCATATGATGTAATTTCCAAAATTTGCTGATGTAACAGCTGCAAACTTCACATACAGATAAAATACAAACACAAACAAGCTCCAAATTCATTTGAAGTGCAGAACTGTACATGGACCTGCTCTCTCCATGAAAGATACTATGAAACTTTAATTATCCCTGCAGGAAAAGTGGAGCGCTGCAGCAAAAGAGACACAGAACAAAAGTACAGAAGGTCAACAAACTTGGTGTATTTGTTGGGCAACTAAGAATAAAATTATCTTTCTGGTAATAAACTATTTGCATGTGCTAATGCAGCCCTATACAGTAATGTTAGTGAATATCTTTTCTTAGTAATTTAGTGTTTTATTGTAATTTTCCAATTACAGCAAATTCACCAGCTTGCAAAAATCTTCATGCCATTATTGTTTAGTCCTAAAGGTTTTACAAGAAAAATTATCTAACAGTGTATCTCTGGATCAGTCCTTGTAGTTTCAAACAGTTTTCAGTTACTGTTCATAACTGCATCTCATCAACTGAAACTCTGCTTCGTGGTGTTCACTAATGTTCTGTCCTGCTTGCAATTCGCATTCTTCCTCAGGAAAATAGATCATTTTTAAAATATTACCTGCCATTGCTATGCAGATGATATTCAATTATACATCTGACTATTCTACAAATGTGCTAATACTCAAATAAATAAATGAAAATAAAAAGAATAGCAGATTAGTGTCTTCAGCTGCTGACAAAACACACTTTCATATTTCTGCCTCAGCTGGCTTTTTATCTTGACTGTTTTAATTTCCTTTTAGCACCTTTGAAAAGCCACTCAAGAGGGTTTTAGAAATTTTATTTATGTCTAAATTTCATATATGTTGCTCCATCTTTTTTTTTGTTTTTTTAAAAATTTTTTGGGGCTTTTTGCCTTCATTTGATAAAAGGGCAGATAAAGCGTGAAAGTGGGAAAGAGAGGTGATGGCATGCAGCAAAGGGCTGAGGCTGGAATCGAACCTGCGGCTGCAATGAGGACGTAACCTCTGTGCACGGGGTGTCCTTTCCACCAGCTGAGCTCCTGGGTGTCCCTTGCTGCTCCATCTTTTTTTTCGCATTTTTGGCATTTTAATTCCAGAAAACATTTCACCCTGCATTTTAATCCAAATGTACGTACTTTTTACCATTCATATAAGTGTAAATATGTAAAAAGGATGTAGGGGAAGTTTTTAAGTCGGAAGTTTTTAAGTCGAACTGGTCGTCGGTTATTTAGTTGCGCTAATTAGTTGCACGAACTAACCAACGGCCAATTCCTTGCCACAAAAACAGGTTGTTTTTAACAAGTCTTCCAAATGTCTGACTCTCAAACATGGAAAACAAATGGCAGAGAAGCAGGATAAAAATGTGAAGGACAAGAGCAGAGAAATAATCAGGGAGAATCCAGGTGAAAGCTTTGATCGCTGATAAACTTCACCTGTGAGGTTAACTTCTGTCATGCAAAGCAAAAACAAGTCAAACGAGAAGTTTTTCAGCCTTGAGGGTGCAACATGACTCCCACAAAAGCTTCTGCAGCTTGAAAGAAGGAAGGTGATTAATGTTAAAGTTTCCTTTGTCTGAAATGACATCCAGTATGAACATCATGTTCTTCCTGTTGGGAGTTTTGTGCTTAGGCACAACAAATGAGGCAATGCCTGAGCTGCAGTTAGAAAACAGTGAAGTAGTGTGAGAGATGAAACTTTAATAAAAGTTTAATGAGACCTGAGGGGGAAACTGGGTCACTGCAGCAGAATATGAATCAAATAAGAAAACATATTCAGGCTCAAGCTTCAGCAGCTTCATCATGCTAGCAAAGAACTTTGGTTTTAATTCTGTTGTGTAACAATAAGCATAATTAACATCTAAAAATATTTCTAAAGAATAGAATTATTATTCTGATTAATTACATAAAAAAGAAGACAAACATGAAATGAACTTATCAGGAAAAAAATACAGCAACACACTGGGCAAAAATAAAAGTGGACTAAATTTAGCTGAAAAATAAAAGTTATAGATCATAGATCATAGTCTAGTAGTCATCATAGTCTAGTTTATAGCATTTTAATGTCTATTTTTAGTGTAAATAAGATTCTAACTACACGTTGAAAGAAAGTCATTAAATTGAAACTGTTAAACTGAGAAACAATCGAGCTGTGTTGTCAGGACCGAATCAGACGAGGAGTTGGCATTAATTGACAGAAAACAGTATAAAGAGCACATTTTTTGCTCTTTATAAGTAAGCAGGTTGGCGTGTTGGATGGGTCAAACAAACATAGGACTTTCCTCCCGGAGACTAGTGTTAGGGACTATGTGAGCTTTAGGTTAAGCCTTGCTTTAACTCAAAGTGAACTTTGAGTTATTTTAAGGTATGTTGTGAGCATGTTTTTTCCCCCTAAAACCTAACTTGCGTAACTTTACGTCAAATATGTAACTTAATTAAGTAACTTAAGTAACATGACAACACCTATGTTTCATTTTCTAAACCTAACCTATGTAACTTTGCACTAAGTATGTAACTTTGCGCTAAGTATGTAACTTTGTGCTAACTTCACAGTCAGTACGTAACTTGATGCTAAGTATGAAACTTTAGGCTAAGTAAGTAATATGAACACCCAACCAAGTTTTTTTTCCTGAACCTAACCCATGTAACTGTCCCTGCCTAAACCTATTTTAAGTATGAAACTTTACATAAAATATGTATCGTGAGGATGCACTTTGCTGGGTGCTAATATGTAATATGAACTGTTTTATGCGCATTTTCATAAGATATAAAAAACATTGTATGAGGATACATAATAGTAAGCATAAGTATAGCCCACCCTGTCCGTATACCCTCTGTTCAGGAGAGGTAGAATTATTTATTGTAATGCTAAGTGTAGCCTACTGAATTGTCCAACATAAAAATAACAATATCTAAAATCAGAATGATAGTATTTAGATAGACTGCAAACCTTTAAGGATATGAGAATAACTATAACAATCTATGCAAGAGGGATGATAGATGATAAGCTGCCAAACTTCATCACAAACTTATAAGATTCCCCACAGCCTCAAATTTATATCCCATGACCTGCCACCACTTCTTTCCCACAGTCACACAGTTTCATCAACCAGTCAGTTTTGACACACACACACACACACACACACACACACACACACACACATACAGTCACCAAAAACATGACTTCTTTATCAAAAACACTACACGTGGCTGCTGATGTATGACTCCCTGAGGTTAACTTAAATGGGTAACAGCAAAGGAGGAGAGGAACAGAGTGGGTGGGGGTATGAGGAAATAAGTGAAAGGGTAGAGGGGGAGAGGAGAGAAAAATGATGACAACAGACAAGAAAAAGGAAGAAACTAATAAAGGAGGTCATGGGAGGACTCGATGATGGAAAGGGATGCAGGGAAGGAGGGAGCTTTTTTATGGTATTTTATCAGATAAAAATATAAGTCAGGCAGCCACAGCACACCTATAGCACATCTTTAATTGTCAGTTGGCAAGTTCAAAGTTTGGAGAAGCAGGCTGGAGTCCAACATGGAGCAATGCACAGCGATCGATGGGGATCAGACACTAAACATATTTTAGCCAACTAAAAAAAGTCTCACCAAAAATAATCTATAACACTGTAGGTGTACACTATATTTAGAGTATTTTCAGTGCTTTATCTTCACGTCACAGTGATTTCCAACATGAAGCTTAAGCTGCTATATCGCTCTCTTCACAGCTAGACTCTATATAAGAAAAACAATGATTTAACATTGTAATAAACAGGAGCTGCTGACGACAGCACAGACAAGGGGAACCAAAGCTGTTGATGGACCAGCTGTTTGACAGAAAGATAAAGTGGTGAAAATATTTTAAATATAGCATACACTTAAACTGATATTGATATTTTTGTAGGTGCGACTTGTTTTTAGGTGGCTAAAATGTGGCCATCCACAGCAACACAGTAGCTTCTGTGTTGGTCTCCAGCCTGCTTCTCCAAAATTGGGGCATGCCTACTGACATCTAAAGTATGTACTACACTGAATATGGATAACACCTCATACAACCCCATAAAAAAAATCTGAACTACCCATTTAAGTGATTTGTAGTTTGTAAATGGGCTAAAACATACAAAAAACACTGCTATTCGGTCCTACCGACCATCTGTAACTGACCTTTTGCCCGCATGATGACATCACCCGTACTCAGAAAACAGGCTGGTATCAGATACAAAGAGCTGGCTTTCAAACTGCACTGAGCTGTGAATTAAGTATCATGAGAAACACACCTTACTGTGTGACTGTTCAGGTGCTGTGTGAAAATCAAACAATGGCACCAGTTTGTCCAGTGAACTGATGCAAAGGCCTACACTCTTGAATCACATTGTTTATTGTCCTTTGTGACCTTGAGCTGACTTTAGTTGGCACAACGTGGTTCCTTTATAAAAGATCATAGCCTGTACTTTTGACAGAGTGCCCTTCCACCATACTGGTACACTCAGCAGTGGTTTTCAAAAAAAGCCACAAATGACACCTACGCAGCCACAACCACCCACTGTGTTAGGTTTAGGAGCAGGAGAATCAACTTTAACATGAAAAGCTTCCTTTTGTTTTTTTCTTTCACATAAACCTTGAGGCAGGAAATATTGTTATTCAAGTAAGAGAAACAAAGCGATTAATCACAAAGATCAAGCACACACTGTAAGCAGAGACATGGAGAAGTACAGTGTGCAATAGAGTTCATGTGATACAAGAGTCCTGGGGTGGTACATTATTGATTTAACACTTAACAACTGTTGGCATCATGGATGGATTAATAAACAGGCCTACTGGGTGCTGGACCAGAAGCCTCCCTGGACTACAATCTTTGTAACAAGTGATGGCTCGACATTTTTTGATGTAAAGGTAATGTAAAATGTTGACCACAAAGAACCACAGACACAAACAAAAGATCACAAAAAGACAAAATATGACCACAAAGACAAAAAACATCCACAAAGAAATTGAAAAGATTCCAAAGAGACGGAAAACAAACACAAAGACTATTAAATAGCCACAAAGAGATACAAAGAGACAAAAAGACCACAAAGTGACAGAAAACAGTGTCAAAGACACACAAAACCACTGCAAAGACACACCAAGTGACTAGAAAGACACAAAACAAAATACTACAAAGAGACACAAAACTATCACTAAGATACAAAAAAATGGCCAAAAATAATGCATCATACTTTGAGGTGTCTTTGCGGTCATGTACTCATGCACAGAATTACTACAAAGAGACACAAAACATCCACAGAGAGACTATAAAATACTACAAAGAGACACAATGCAAACATAAAGAGACATAATAAATGACCACACAGAGACACAAACTGATGTCAAAGATACACAAAACCACTGCAAATAAATACTGAATAACTAAAAAACACACAATTACTACAAAGAGACACCAAACAACTTCAAGGAAACTCAAAACAACCATAAACAGAACACCACATCACTACAAAGAGACACAAGATGACTACAAAGACACACACACACAAAGAGAATGAAAAAGACCACTTTTTCAGTCTGTCTTGTTCAGTGTCTTGCTCTTATGTTAGAGGTCAAGGAGACATTTTACATGTCTGTGTCCAGGGCCCATTGTCTCATAATCTGTTCAAGACTATTTGGAGTTCAAATAGTGCTTACTGATGTGATATTATTTCATAATAACAGTACATATAGTTTTTAATTGCCATTACACTGAATATACCATGTAATTCTTAATAATGTTAATTACAAAATGTGACCCCCCTCCTTTATAACTGGTCCCCCCCCGCCCCCAGACATCATAAACATCATCTAAATACAGCCCTGGGTCCCACTAAACACGTTATCATATCAAAGATGTAAATTATTCTCAGAGAATACACATGTTTTTCAAGTCAGAAACAAGTCTACAAACTAATGGAGGTCAAGGTTCACAAAATCCTGACTTTCATACTGTGTCACGTGAAGCGGCTGACTTTATGAGTTTACAGCCCTCAGCTCTTTTTAAACACTGAATCATCGCTCTGCTGCTGCTCTAACCATGATGAATCATAATCACATCAATCTAGTTTCACATCAGTCTGATCTTTATCTCTGTCTGCTGTTGTTGTGAATGTCGCTGGATGTGAAACAGGCGTCACAACCTCGATTAAAAGCACATTAAGGTATGGAAAAAACAAAAACAAATTTGTGCTCTCTTTAAACCAATCTGCTCCCTGACAGTATTATCATTCAAAGAAACTTCTTGGTAGATTTAAAAACAATGTGAGTTTATGTTTGAAGTGAAAATAAAGAAGAATAATCAAATGATTGGTGGTGCAAAGTACAAATGAGGGTGTGACTCATTAAGTGCAGCATAGGCTACCGATTAATATGCATCAAATTACAAGCTTCAAATATACAATCAGTCTAGGGCCAAATTCTACATGTGATAATATGCAAGTTGACCACAAGCTATTACATAACATAATCTTCAAAACTGGATTCAAATAAACTTTACTGTGTCATAAAGGCAAACAGTGTTTGACCCTGGTGTAAAACAACATGATAACAAAATAAGCCAACAACAGTAAGACAGAAAAAACCCCAACCATAGAGCAACAACAATAAAACCATAAAAAAAAAACTATGACAGCAAAAACTATTTTAACACAACAAGCAGTATATAAGACATCCAAGACCATATCAAATGTTGATTGGTGGGCTACAGCACTGTCACACAGTATTTTTAATTAATTCAACATTAAAAAATGAGGACTATAAATTTAGTTAAAAATACATTTTTAATGGTCAAGTGAATTTTTGGTGTAGATTTTGGCAGTTGGGGCACAGGGAATAAGTTCCACATCTTTTTTTCTGTCCTTCTTTTCAATCCTTTTTTTCGAATTTTTATTTTATTTTATTTTTATTTCTACAAAACTAAAGACATTTGCAGCATAAATTGATGCAGAAAAGACAAGATGCAAAAGGTGCATAAAAATTCACCAGAAGAGTGAAAAAAGTGTATGATGCTCACAAATTTCTGGCCGAGGACATTAAACCCTGAGTTTTAATAGTGTAGATGTTAAAACAAAACCTATGCCATGGCTTTCAATCTCAAATTTTAAACTACTTAAATGTTCAGAAAAACAATGTAAATTTGAACATTTGAAATCGCAGACAAGTGGGCGACATCTGTTTGCAAAATGACGGCCATGTGATGTGATAGAAGAAACATGTATTTACAATCATATAGAACAAAATAATATATATAAATTGATAATGAGCATATGAGCATAAGTAGTTGAAGATTAAATCATTTTCAATCAGTTGAAAATTCATTAATTGGCTGATTTTTTCAGCACCATGCATGGCTTATAAGGTTTACTTCAATTAAGGGATAAAACTTTTCTGCAAAATGTATAAGATACTGATTGATTTAAATCTTTATTTCGAACATGTACATTTTTTTATATACCAAAAAACAACAACAAAAGCAACCAAAGAATAGCTACTAATCCAGCATATGCTTCCTTATTTAAATATAATTTATGAATACATAAATAAACAGATATGAAATATATATATACACACACATACACATATACACAATACATACACACACACCCATATATATATATATATATATATATATATATATATATATATACACACACACACACGTATGTATATATATGTATATATATATATAGGATATTATATTTGTAACCAAATGATATACATACATATATATATAATATATATATATATAGATGTGTGTGTGTGTGTGTCTGAGATATTATACTATACTAGTTTAGGATTTTCATCAAATACAGTAAACATCATAACCCACAGAAGAGTTAATCTGAGAGCAGCTGTTATTAATGGTGTTTTCTGGAAGCAGCATCGGCCCATAAACCTGCAGTGTTCTCAGCTGTTTGCAGTATTATGGTCGGTCATCAGCTCGTCTTGCAGCTCCGCTTCAGCAGCACGTAAATTTACCGGAATGCGGTGAATCACTCAGATCGAAAGTGCAAATGATCCCAGCCGGCTGCCGTAACCTTTAAAACGCCGTTTACCACATTAATATGTACCGTAAGAGCTGCGTTATCCATCCATCCATCCATCCATCCACCCATCCGCTATCCATTCACACCCCGCCCCGCTTCTCATCAGTGGCGTGATGCCGCAGGGAGGGAGGAGAAGAGGAGGAGGAGAGGAGGAGGAGGAGGAGAGGAGGAGAGGAGGGGTATTTCCCGGATCCCCCATGATAAAGAAGAGGAGGAGGAAGAGCTTCCCGGAAAAGATGATGCAATCTGGACAGGGAGTGAATAACGTAGAAAAAGCAGAAGAGAATAATAACAAAATAAATCAGAAAGAAAAAAAGGGAGAAAAAAACTAAAGAAGAACTAGCCTATAGAAAAAAGAAAATAATAAAAGAAAAAGGTGGTATAACATAATCATTATTTTAGTTTGTTTTGATTTGATTTTGTCTGTGGTTTTCCTACAAATTATCAAAATATAGTAAAAGTATAGTTTAGTTAAATTAATATTCAGAGCTCCAGCTGAAGTATAGTTTACTCAATTTGTAACTGCTGTACAAGTAGTTGTACTACTACTACTACTAGTAATAATAATAAGCAATAGCCCAATAATAATAATTGAATATAATTTGTCATATACATAAATACTACAGTATGGTAGATAATAATAATAATAATAATAATAATAATACAAAGAGGAAGAAGAAATATAATTGTATATGAGTTTATTTCACGTCATTTTATATTTATTTTATATACTTGATTTAATATTGTATTTAATTAATTTGTGATAAAATTAACCTTCTCCCAGTTGTACCACATTGCAGCATTATTTTAGATATTACAACAGTAGAAAATAATAAATTCTTATTGTCATGTGGTTGTTATGATTTTACATATTCCCTAAAGCGACAGAGGCGTAAACAACAGCTCCTCTGTCCTCCCCCTCCTCCTCCTCCTCCTCATCTTTTATTCTCAGCAGGAGCAGATTACGTCACCCTCTTCCTTTCCGGGAAATAATGCCTCTCATCCTCACGGTGGCTTTACCGGGCAACCAGCGGGGGATCGGGAAAAGACACCAGAAATATGGGAAGCCTCCTCGTCTTCTTCCTAGTCTTCACCAACAACACTTACTGTCATCAGCACTTTTATTTCATTATCAGAAAATTTCAAAGCTGCAGTTTTTAGTGCAGGAAATACAAAGGGGAACTTTCTCCAACAACAGAACAACAAACTCTTTGTCCTTAATCAGAAAATCTTGGGGTGGAGATCTAGATTATTAAATAGACCAATATCACACCCAGCAAACACTTAACATTACACATTTCCTTTGGTTTTTGAGCTTTTCCTGTTTCAGATATATTGAACTAGATCGACAAACATCATCAAACTTCTTGATTATCTGCTCTCAGTTATATTTTTATTTTTTGTTTTTTAAAAACTTTTTAAGCATGTAGTTGTTGCTTTGACTGCAAATCATCAACATTATAGATATCCCATAAAACTGATTCTAACACTGGGAAACTAAGCAAATAAATAAGGCATTTATTTGACTTCTGATGGACTCACATAACTAACATTTGACTCTCTCCAGTTTGCTTCTGTTACTCAACTTAAACTTGATGCACTCTTGGAATGACATAAACGAGTAACTTTCACTTTCAACTTTACAAGAGTCGTCAACAGCAACTTGCTACATTACAATCTTCCCCAACAAGAGTGGTATATGTACTTAATGTGATAATCATGTGTGTACTCCCTAACATTTAACATAATCTAAAAAGTGTTTTGAGAAAGGGGTGTATTAGCCGACGTGAAGTTATAAAAATATCAATATGCTGACCAAAGTCCAGTGGCTATAAGAGCTGCATCCACTAGAGCGGTGATACCAAACTTATGGCTTGTGGACCAAATCAGTCCTGCAATGGGGTCCTGGGTGACCCACTGACCATTTTCAAATTCATGATGAAAATGAATTATTTACACTTTTTTAAATTTTTTTTATTTAACATAGATGATGTGTCAGAGTGCATAAAATAAATAAATAAATAAATAAATAAAGTGGATTCCCAAGACACCTAACAAAAGTCTGGGCTAAGCCTCAGAGATCTTTAAACCAGTAACACAAAACAAACAAACAAACACACTCGTGTGAACAGCCCATCTGTGAGGGTCTTCTCAGATGGGATTTGTCTCTGGGTAAAAGTAAATGAGGACAGCAATGGTGGAAAGATTAAAAACAGGCAATTCATTCATTATCTAAAGTGAAAAATATTTTTCATGTTTGTCTACCAGGTCCCTTATCGCCTGTCATTTTGCAAGCTCAGTTTACTGAGGGTGTGCTTCTTGTTTCCAATACAATTATTCAGTATTTTTTTTATATTGACCTAACCCTTTCACATTGACAATAACTGCTGATAAAATTTGATAAATCGCAGTGTTAATGTATGTGTATCCAATTTCTTTGAAAAATAGGTCAATTAATCTTAATATAAAATGATAATAATAAAAGGCAATGAGTCTAAAAAGGGCATCAGATTTGAACAACAAAGTCAAAACATGAACCACTGGAGGTGGTGCCATTTATTGCTTCATTTTCTTTTCACTTTCTCTTCCACAGAGAGCAGATTCTCTTTGAGAGAAACTCCCTGATATCCGAATTCCTATCCCTCATAGTGAAACTTTCAGCTGCGCCATCACATCTGTTTTCTTTATCAACCGACGTCTGCGGCTGAAAGTTCACAATCCAAACACACTCAGCAGTCCTGGAAGTGAAATGACAAGCTGACGGCAGGGGAAAGCGAGAGTTTGGTGGTTGACTGATGTGAAGTCTTACTTGATGGTCACCATGCAGTTTGAATTTAATGTGTTTATTGGAGACTAAGGTTCATAAGTGATTTGAAGCAACACAGCATGATTTATTGTCCCGAGGGAAACATTTTAAAAGGTTAAAGAACCAGGGAGAAAACAGCCAAGGACATAATACTCACATTTCTGCAATTATTAACAGTTACATTGTTGATTTTTTTTTTTACAATTAGCTAAAGAAAAACTGACTGAAGTTTATCATTATTTATTATTTACTGGAAATAAGATAAAATAGCCCTGACATAATTTGAAATTAATTTGATTTTTAAAAATAATCAAAACCTTTCTATATCATCTATAATAAACTCTCCATATATCAATTGCAGTCAATTTAACAACGTTTTATCTCCAAAATGAGATCTCTATTTAAACTCACAGTCTTGATCCCTATGTAAAAAAAAAAAATGAATATGACATCTGTTTTTTAAAACGCAGCAAACAAACACAGGAGTTTCATGGATGTGATTTGGGGCGTGAATACACACAGAGGCCGGTATGAAACCCTTCATATATAAAAATAGAGAATGTGATCTTCAGCCGGCGGGTTAGCGCTCCGATCATGTGGTATTAATAGTCAACAGGGTCAGCAATGACTTCAGGTTGCAGCATCAATCTGTTACCACACTGACCTCCTAAACTTTTCAACACCCGCCTGCCTGCTGAGGGACAGAGGGAGTGTGTGTCTCGGTGTGTGACATCCGACAGTATTTTCTCGATTGTCCATCTTTCTAAAAATAATTATACATTAAGACTCTTTTCAGCTGTGATTTGACGCAGAACATATAACAGAAATTTGGATCTTATTTAACTATTCGTTTTAAACTTGAAAAAAGTTATCGTTCAGGTTGCCTTAAAATTTTCAAGTTGACTGAATTTGAGAAAACAAGTTGAATTCAATTTGCAATAATTCAACTTGTCTTCTTAAATTCAGTCAACTTAAAAATTGTACAGCAGCAAGGACACTAACTTTGTTTAAGTTCAAACAAACAGTTTTTTTCTACTGTACACATTTGTGAAGATAT
Organism: Plectropomus leopardus; assembly: GCF_008729295.1. Taxonomy (NCBI): domain Eukaryota; kingdom Metazoa; phylum Chordata; class Actinopteri; order Perciformes; family Serranidae; genus Plectropomus; species Plectropomus leopardus. The sequence continues at coordinate 24,006,218 of NC_056478.1, forward strand.
ATCATTACAGGTAGCCATGTTGTCTGAGTAGCTGCTAATATACCAGCATTTGTAACAATGTTATTTGGACCAAAATCAATATCATATCAATATCACATCAGTATCAATGGAACCACTACAATCAGTGGATTCACTCACAAAGGGGAGTCACATTAGCCCTAATTCTCTCTGTTACAGCTATTAAAAGTTTGATTTACTTTGCAGGTTAAGATCTTTTTTATAAACACATGTATATTACAAATGTATTGAATATGATACTGTGCTGTAGTTTAAACAAATATTAAAAGATTTTTACTTGTGACAGAGTATTTCTACACTGTAGTATTGCTACTTTTTATAAAATAGAAGATCTGAGCACTTACTCCACCACATATGCAGCTTTAAGTTAATGAAGCCAAGCCCTTCCTTTTCCCTGCTAAGCTGCTGTTAACATGGGCAAACCAGAATTTCTGGGCATCTGTCTACACATCATCTCCCATCTTTTGTCTAACCATGACTGCTGACACTTGTTCCAAAGAACCACTAACACCACACGGTCTTACTGCATACATTGCAAAAAAATGTTACAAACACACATACTACTGACATGGCTGGCCACTGCAGTGTTTTCACAGGAAACAAAACCAGAACTGAAAACATAAAGTAGCACTCGGGAGTTGTGAGCTCTGACACACTTCACTCAAATGCTTTGAACTAAAACATACAGTCACAGCCCAGACGTTCAGACAGGTGGTGTATGTTCAGGTTTAGGGGGTGGGAGTAAATAAAAATATTGTCTCCATAATATGTATAATCTCCATATAATGTATAATATAATATATAATTATAATTTAATTCAACTTAGGCTTTTTCTTTTTTTCTTCTTGTAATTCTTTATCTGTATTCTAGTTTTATTTTATCTATATTTTTTGCCTTTTTTTATTTTACTATTATTATTTTATTTTATCATTTATCCTTTTATTTATTACACTTTGATAAATGCCTTGAAGTGGCCATAAATGCACAGTATGTACGTTGTATCTATTCTGTGCAGTTAAAATAATGCAGGGGCAGGATCACAGGGATATGCCGGGAACCTGTTGTGTTATTGTATCTTTTTTATTCATTTAGTTACGTTTTTTAATGAATGTTTTTTTCTTTTATATACTTTTAACTGGTACATATACTTGTATATGTAATTAAACTTGTATTAGTTTTTCTTCTTTTTTTCTTATAATTTTTTATCTGTTGTCTAGTTTTAATTTATATCTATTTTTTTAATTTATTTTTAAACTTTTTTCACTGGTTCTATTTCATTATTTACTGATTGATTTTTATGCTTTGATAAATGAGCCTTAAAGTGGCCTTATATACACAGTATGAACATTGTGTCTCTATTCTATACAGGTGAACTAACGCCGGTGATGTAAATGTATCTTTTTTATTCATTAAGTTATTTTTTTTCTATCTTAGTTTTCCTTCTCTTTTCATGAATAATTTGTTCTTTGATATAATTCAATATCTTCTCATCTGTCATCAGCAATTTATAGTGTCCATTGTAAAATCTTTTTCATACCTAAAATTCCCAAATCTCCTTATCTTTGAAGTGACATTATTTTTTGAATAACTAAGGTTTCAATTTGCACCTTAAGCTAACAATACATCTGAGATTGTTCCCACTTCCCGCTTTTCCTGAGAGCAGGCATTTATCACTCGATATCTCCGTGTCCCAGATTTCATTTTATCTCTCAACCCTTTAACCTCAAAGCTCAATTTGTTCAGTCAGCAACAGGTGAACTTAGGTGTTTTCAATTAAAGGTTTCTGCTGTATTTCTCTGTCAGGAAAGACTGTTTGGTTAATGATTAACCGTTTTATGGCTTTTACAGCAGGTCGGTGTGCACCATGAGATCCCAAACACACCCACATACAGAATGTGAAGGCTTTCCTGAATGGAAAGTCACCATGGTGGTGTTTTCAGCACCCTGTCAAGGCTTCCCTGGAAATAATGCATAACCCAGGGTGAATGAAAACACACAAACACATACACTTGTCGCACACTGACTGAAGAGCTGGATGTTTCCAGATCAGTCATGGTGATCATACCACAAAGTCATGTTTCCTGTTGTCTAATTCATTTTGGGTAAGGCCAAGAACCCTCACTATACCAACATACAAAGTGTGGATTTTTATGTTTCACAAATTTCAAAACTCCTTAAGCAACACTGCTTCTGAGAAAGACTGGATTTGGTGAAAGTGAAAGTTTACATGTTTGGTTATAGACAGAAGAAACTGGAAGTTTCTAGATTACAACAGTCAGAGACTTTGAGCTGGAAATGACAGGAAATGACTAACAAGGAAGGAAAAGAATGACAGAAGTCGGGCAGAAGAGGAAAGAGCCCTGTCTGACCAACATCTACCGATAAACGTATTAGTATTAATAATACAGCTGGTGGTTTTACTTGTAAGGTGACGAGTTGGGATGAGAAAATTCTGTCTTTAGAAGATCAACACTCCCTCTGCAAGCTGGAAGAGTCATACGGAGTTTGTGATTGTTCTTTTACAAAGTGCAAAATGGAGAAGAGGAGATCACAAATTCTGAATGAAACAAAATTTGTTTTTTCCTAATATATATTTAGCATATAGTAGATTCATTGCAGAGAAGATTGTGGAATGATTTAAGAAAAATACCCAAACCAATATATACCAGTGCTTTGGCATGCCCTTCGGCATCTGATAGTGATGCATAGGGCATCCTTTTGCAGGGTGGAAACACATCGTAACACGTGTTTAATGTTGTGAAATGGTCATGGTTAGATTTTAGGCAACAAAACTACTTGATAAGGTTGAGAAAAAAAAACATTTGGTGTACATTTGTACAAATGTACATAAAAAGTACATTTGTTAGGTTAAGTAATGTCACATAAGTAGGTCATGTGAGTAACATAAGTGCATAAAGACTTTAAATAAACATAACGTTACGTCAAAACAACAGTAACTTTTAGTTTCACTTGGGACATGAAGGTGTGTCTCCTAGGTGAAAGTCTGGTTTTGTTTGACCCATTTGCCTCCCCTCCAACCCTATGTGGATTTTCTCCATCTTCATACTATGTCAGCTGCTCTCAGCGTCAAGCTGTGGATGACTTTACACTGGAGTAATGTGAAAGTGTGTCTCATAAGTGTGTCTCATAGAGATACTAAAGGGAGCCCTGACATCGATATCACACGCTGAGGGACGTGACAAATTGTCAGTCTTTGACAACTTGGATATGAGATGGTTGGACAATCTATGCAATTCATGAAAGTTAATCCATATTGCTGTTCTATATTGCTGCTCTATATCTGACCCTTTTTTCCCCCACAGCGCAGAAGCACAGAGGATAACAGGGGAGGGGCACGGGGTTGCAGGGAGAGAATTGGGTATGACAAAGATCAGAGCCACCAATGTTGTGATTTTATTGAACAATTTTAAATCACTAAACCCCCAGGATGCCCCAAACTTTTTAATCTTTCATTTGCAAAAGACGGTGGAATGATTTGCTAAAAATATCCAAGCCGTCATACACATCAACATTAACCACACCAACAATGGTTCCTGGCGCAGCCAGTTTGAAAAAACAAGGAAAACTGTCTAGAAACCTGAACAGAGAGGAAGGGAAGTGAAAGAAGCCTTAGAGGAGGTACTTATTATACTGCTACTCTAACGCCAAGTATCCTCATATAAGGTTTGTATGATTTCCAACAAATTAGCATCTCACGAATGAGGTTATGTTCTTAATGTAAATTGATGTAATTGATCGTAAAGTTGTGAAACGTGGTGACAACATACCTTAAAATAACTTCAAGTTCATTTGGTTTTACATGGGCCTCCTGGCTGAGAGTCATATGCTTGTTTGACCCATCTACTACCCCAATGTGTGTCCTTACGTGGAGTTTTGGTTTTATATGACTTCCTTCTTTACTCCCATCAGCGTATTAGTCATGTAAACGTAAACTTCCCAATTACATGGTTTATACACAGATTACTGGCTCATGATTACGTAGGTTATATATGAATGGTGAGTAGTGCATTACCTTTCATACCTGTATGTACAAACAGTCCACGGGAATAGCCTGGCTAACACTTACTACCACTAAAAAAATACTACCACTTCCATTTCTGCAAGTAGTAAAGGCCACAAATAGTACTACTATGGAATAAGCTCAATATATTGATAAACTGATACCACTTCTATAAAAGAAACATTCCTACCATCACTAATGCCAGTTACTGCTACTCAGTGTAACACGTGTAGTATTCTAACTACTGGAACAGCTGCTAACCACTGTAACATTAATCTCATACTGCCACCTTTTTCTAATAATGAATATAACTCTGTATTTTTAGACATTCCCTCTCCCAACTCCTCTCAGGAAATCCCTGACTGTCTCAGCAGGTGAGTAAACAAGATCAACCGATTAAGACCAATTAAGACACAGAGGAGTAGTAGATTACAGCAAAGCTACTTGACTGCTACAAAACATTTCAAACCACATCAGTTCATAAGCAGCATGTGTACAGTGAATTTAACTTTGGAAGAAAACATGCAAAACTATATTGTCTTCACCTACCGACCAGCTGATCTTCAGGATAATTTCACCTCTTGGGAAGGGTCATTTCACACTAATAAACAAAATTTAATTAATTTACTTTAAAAATCAGCATAGTATCAGCTGTATAAGAGGATACACACTTCATCTGTCTGTCTCTCCATCTAACCTCATAGTTTTATACCCCGGCCGAGGAGATGTAAGCACAGAATAAATAACCGTTGTGTGTCATTCAGCTTGAACAGCGTTAGTCACTCGTTAGTGAGGAATGACTGGAATGGAAATCCATGTCAGTGCCAAAACAGGCAGAGGGGACGGAGAGAATGAGAAAGAGGGAGAAGAGTTTGTCTATATGTTTTTTTGTTGTAATTTCATGTCTTTTATTCAGCTTTTTGAATGTTGCTCATAAGTAGATGAACTTTCCTCATTTGAATTTTTACAGTCAGGGTGTGTCAGGAGAAGAGGAACGGAAGGAGAGGAAGAAACACTGAGATAATGCAAAAAAAAAAGAAGAGAAAGAAGAGGGATGAGAAAAAGAGTTGGACAGACTGAAAAAGGAGAAGAGAAATGGACTAAGGAATGAAAGAAACAATGAGAAAGGAAGAAGAGGACAGTGGAGGAAGAGAAAAACGAGTTGGGAAATAAGGGGAGGGAAAAAAGAAGGAGGAAAGGCAAGGGGATGGATCAAAAGCAGAAGGGAGGGCAGGAGGGAGAAAGAAGGAAATAGAGCAAGGTATGAGAGGAATTTAAAAAATACGAAGATGGAAAGAGAAAAAAATGGAGATATAATGATGAAGTGATGGAAAAAAGTGGAGGGGATGAGGGTATAAAGACAAAAATGGGATATATGTATGGGTGAGAAATAAGGAGTTGGTAAAATGGGAAGGGAATGACAAGTTAGAAAAAAGGATGGATGGAAAAGAAAGGAAAGAAAGAGAGGGAAAGACATGAGAAATAAGGAAGGAGATCAAAGGGTGAAAAGAAGAATGTATATATATATATATATATATATATATAATATATATATATATATTAAAATAATATATAATAGATTTTTGTATGTTTTTTATGTAAAATAAATCAGGGTCTGTGTTTGGAGATGTTCAAAAATATGATAATTATTATTGCAAATATCTACATACAGGGTGTACATGTGTAGTCCGTTACTTATATGACATGTCTTTTTTTTTATAGAGGAGATTTCGATAATAATGTAAATATTTATTAAAAGGGTAAGATTAAATAAGTTTATAGCTATTCCCACTCATTTTGCACATGTAAATTAAGCCAGCTGTGGATGGCATTTATTGTCTTTTTTTATCCTTTTTTTGTTATCCATGTCTTTAACTGCTGTTTTTTGAGTATTTACATATTAAAATTGAAGACATCAATCAATCGAATCATCAAAAAAAGAAGGACAGAAGTGAGGGGGGAAACTTGACAATAATGGGGAGGAGAAAAAAGGAGGGAAGGAAAGAGGGATGGGTGGAATAGAGACAAAAAGAGGATCAAAAGAAAGAAACAAAACAAAAAGAGGAGCAAGATGATGATGATGGAGTAATCTAAATAGAAGAGGAGGAATAAAAAAAATTAACGAGTGAGGAAGAGGAAAAGACTGGAAGACGATGAAGGAGGAGAAAGAGGAGGAGGAGGGAGCCTCTCCTGTTATGGAGAGCAGCTCGGGGTTGCTAGATTGCATCATCGCAGGATAAGCCTTCTATAAATAGGATGACGTCAGCCCCCCTCTGCACCCTCCCCTCCTCGCGCCGCCTCGCGCTCGTGGATCGTAGCTCGTTGCGTCACTAAGCCACGCCTCCGGCCGCTCTGTATATAAACGGGTGATGCAACTAACCAGAGCGAAGCGCAACTTAACGCACCGGCATCAAAGGAAACAGAAAGAGGAGAGAAGAGAACTTTAATAGGTTGTTTTCTCCGCAGCCAGTTCATCTGACCTCAGTCACTCAAAGCTTTAACAGGTAGGTTGGACTTTTGTTTCGGGGGGAGGTTTTTTTTGGGGAGGACGGTGCTTTCTTTTCAGGCTGAGAGGATCCGTGTTGTGGCGGTGTTCCCCCGGTTAGTGGAGCGGAGAAGTGCCGCTGCTGTCCCGGGACACTTTACTACAACTTTGAAAGTTGTTTTTACTCGTCAGAGTTAATGAGAATAGAAAGACTAAAATATTTCTGCCATCAAATTTCAGAAATAATGTGAATTTAAAGCTGTTTATTTCTATTCTGCTCGGTCTTTGCGACGCATTAAAATAACTTAGAAAATATAAACTTGCGAGATCACTTTTTTTTTTTTTTTTTTTTTTTACCGTGATGTTCAACGTGTTTGTAATTTGTAGATTTTTGGAGATAAAGTGAAGTTTGTCTTTTTGTGATTTTTCTTTTTCAACTTTGAAGCTAAGGACAAAGATTTCAAAGAAGTTAAATGAAAAATAACGTATTTACGCTCGAACACATTTTTAAATGATAGTCTACACACATGGAAGAAAACCTTAGAAATATCATGGAACTAAAATGTTAAAATTAAGCAGTAATTAACAAAAAAACAAAATAAAACAACAACAACAACAAAAAAAAAAACTCGCCAAGCATACTGTATAGCTGCAATGTTAGATCAATTGGAAAATTAACATAATATTTTAAGTAGAATAATAATTATAGAGTACCTTACAATGAAAACTGGAAATATTATAGGCAATATTTTTTTTAAATGCACTTTACATGCCTGTAATGCACAACTGTGTTTGTTTTGGTCTGGCAGAGTTGATATTAACATCATTATCATCTTATCAGGCTGTCAGTAGGCTAAGCAATTCTCCACAAGTCACTCCCTCATTTAGATATCAAACATTCCCACCTGTTAATGATTTTTAAAAAATTATATTTATGATATTTTGTAATGTAATTCTCTGTTAAAGTATATTAAACTACAGCTTTTGTTTAAAATTATAATTGTGCAATATTTGTGATCCATTCCACTATTACTCAGCCAAAAAAAAAATAAATCTAATATCTCCATAATTTCTCTACAGCTTAACAGTGCTCCTTTATATTAAGTTTGTAGTGATCTTAACATGCTTTAAGCTATTTGAAGTTCTTGTATTATACAGTAACTTAAAGTGTTTGTTTGCGTGCTACTTAACATTGAGATAAACTGATAGTGCTGGATTTTTTTGTTTGTTAAATCCTCTCTGTTATCTCTGTAATATTTAATATGCATATTTTTTAAGATTGAATTTCTAGTGACTTGTAATGTTTTTTTGTATCTGTAGGATTTTTTCATGAGCAAATTTGGCTTAGTTTTTTGCATTACATATTTATATATTGTATTATTTGTAGCTGTAGTTTTTTATGTTTAAAAATCATTGACTGACATGATAATAATCAGTTCACTCTTGTGTTTCCAGAATGATGCTGCAGCATTCGGGTCCCTCGCTGGCTGATATCAGCTGCTCCGCCCTGGTGCCCTGCCTCTCCCCGCCGGGCACCCTCACCCTGGACGACTTCACCAATTTCACACCCATCGTGAAAGAGGAGCTGCGGCTGGCCATCCAGACCAAGCGCCTGTCCAATGGGCTCAGTGCAGACATGAGCTCTGACGGGGCCAGCTCCAGCTCGGACCGAGCCTCAGAGCACCACGCCGGCGGATCTGGGGTCAAGAGAGAGGTGAGGCAGAGGAAAACTACTGCATGTAGTCATCTGTATTTTTTTGACACTGACTATGAGGTGTGTTTTCTAAAGGAGGGGTAAAATATTGATGCTATATATTTCTCACTTTTTAGTTCACACCTCAGGAACATGAGAGGAGGAAGAGGAGGAGGGAGAGGAACAAAATCGCTGCTGCAAAGTGCCGCAACAAAAAGAAGGAGAAGACCGAGTCTCTGCAGCAGGTAGTTTTATATTTCTATAAACTTTGTGTCAGTTTTTTCTCAATAGAAACTCCCAGTTTTTTTAACTGCAAAAATAACTGGGGGTTAGATATGTAGGTAATGCTGAAAGTTTGATAAATGATTAAAAAAAAACAATCACAATCCTAAATTGCATCAGGAGGTTTTGAAAGAATATAACATGAAGACACAGAGTATGACAAGTAATCTTGTGAATAAAAAGGAGTCTAGTTTTTAAAAGTGTATGTATTTGTGTCAAGACTCAGCTCTGAAAAAGATTTTTTAATGTAAAACAGCAAACAAAATTTCTTCACTCATTTGGAATTTATTTTTTGTTGTTAAATTTTAGCTTTTTCTATTCTGAGCATTTTTTGTACCTCAAAGTACAAAAAAAAAGCGTGCCTGACAAAGCTGTGACATCCAACATAAAAGTTTAGCATTAACAGTCTTTTCCCTCTCTATTCTCCTCAGGAATCAGAGAAACTGGAGAGCGTCAACGCCGACCTGAAGGCTCAGATCGAGGAGCTGAAGCAGCAGAAGCAGCAGCTCGTCTACATGCTCAACCTGCACCGGCCGACCTGCATCGTCCGCGCCCAGAACGGCCAAACACCCGAGGATGAGAGAAACCTCTTCATCCAACACATCAAGGAGAGCACCTTACAACTCCACAACCTCACCTCCTCCTCCGCCTCCTCCTCCTCCACCACCTCCACTTCCTCATCCACACATATCTCCACAATAGCACCTCTAAACGGAGGACTTCTAACCCTCGACCACATTCAGTGTCCCAGTCACCTGTGAGCAACCAGGTGTTCATGCCACTTTTTTAAGACTTGCAATGCTTCCATCCTGCTGCCATCGACAAAGCACTGACTGTTAAAGAGGCAGGTGGAGCCGCCACATAGACTCATGACCTGAGAATGACTGTGACATATAATGAACGCCATTCGGATGAATCCTCCGTCTCATGCACTGTCTACAAAGCTGCTAGAGAGAAAGAGAGAGAGTGGCATAAAGTGACCTCAGCACCTCCCACTCCCTGAAACCATAACTGCTGATTGGACAGGAAGTGACACACAACAGACAGCACCTTGCCATGCATTCTGTATTTTATCTTTTAGACATTACAGTCAGGGCCAAGGACAGATGCCAAAGCACTAAAATACAAAACGTCATTTTTTATTTACTGGTATTTTAAATAGATGAAAGTCACACTTAGTGTCTGGTTTTTGTACCAAAGTGTGTATTCAGGGTGATAGAGGCACATAGTTTAAGTGTTCGCCCACAAGGAAAGTAGATGCCGATCAACAGTGTGAGTGTGTTTGAGCTGCAAGCCACTGGCTTTGAAAAAGACATTGTTTGTGCTTAGTGTATGAGAAATAGTATATTTATTAAGTAACTTCTGTATGATTTGTTATTGCTGTATCAACCCTGTCTGCTTGTCGTTTATACAACATGAACTACAAAATTTGCTGCTACTACTAACCACTCAGGACCTACGTTGGCTGTACATTTTTTTTGTTTCATTTAAGAGTTAATCTTTAAAAAAAAAAGTCAGTTTGTTTGCTATCAGGGTAGCAGTAGCAGTTACAAAAAGGGAAATGTACTTTGCAGGCAGGGTTTATAATTCTGCACTTAATTCCAAACCATAGTAAAAAAAAAAAAATAACAATATCATCATATATGCAGATGATACCTTACCTTTCCTAACAGTTTGAATTTTGCTGGCAAGCAAACTTGTCCCAAAACATTATAATACTGTATATAATTTCACATGTACACTTTATCTATCACTGCGTTCCCTCTTAACGTAAACAGAACTAGTGTTGCTTTTTACATCTTCTGTGATGATGAAGCTACGCATGTATGAGTGTTTTTTTCTTTCCAGCCATGTTTTCTACCTGAAATCTTGCAAATTGTATCGACTGCGAATTGTCTCTATGCTACTGTATGTAAACACCAAATGCCTCCTTTGGTCTTGACAGTGTAAAGCATAAAAAAGATTATTTTCTAAAAATGTATTTTTATTATTAAGATTTGATTTGGAAGTTGTGTTCACTAGATATCATTAGCTAGGTATCGGAAGTGTTGCATCAGCTTTCGGCTGGCTCTTTAACACGCCTGACTCTGTAGTTATGCAGGATGATGTGTTATTATACTTTGTGTTATGAACTTAATCAGCATCCAGGCTTCAACTCACTGCCAAATATTTTTCTCTCTGTGGCCTGTTTGCTTTAGTGCAATCATCCCTCTAGAGAAAATTGGTTTACTGTAACAGATACAAAGGAAGTGTAATGATTTAGTATTAGGAGGCAATTTTCTTGTCAATTACTTTTCATATCATCTATATAAAGAGTCCATCAATAGCTGAAAAGTGACAACCTCTCCCTCAGTCATTGCAAATTCACCTTACAACTAACAATGGAAACTTTGCTCATCAGTATTTTAATAATTGTCAGTCAGTCACAAAACTTCACCAATCAGACTGAACATCATATTAGCATCATTAGTGTCCAAGGTTACCTTAAAGGTTTTGTTGCTCTTGGGAAATGTATTCAGTTCATAACAGAAGAGTAATAATGTATGAACAGCACATTATTGTCACAGTAAGGACTGAAGTTTTATATTTTGTGTTTGCGTGGTAGAAGGTTTATATTGTTTGTGTTAACTTAAGAGTCACACGGTTAGAGGGACGCAGGCGTCTGTTCATAGTGTGGATATTGTTTTCGTGGTTGTCCCGTCATTAGTCATGGCTAGATAGCTAATAAGCACTGAACTCGATGTGTATGTATTCTATTGTGCCTGCTTCTACTGAAGGCTGTTTTAGTTTGTCTGTAGCTGCTCGACAGTTGGAGCATCATAGCCTAAATGAATAAACTGTAGGCTGTCAGGTACAAATGCACTGCTACTACCAATGTGTACTTCCATCTTTGTGGTCTGTCAACTTTTGTTTTTGATACTTTGTTTATTAAAGATATGTAATGCAAACGTAACCTCTCATGGTGTCATTTTTGGAAAAAGTCTGGTAACACTAAGGATCCTATTCCTTTGATAATGAGCATATGAAAAATATCAGTCAATGTGGCTGTGGTTTAGGAGACAGAGTGGGTCCTGCACTAATTGGAAGAACAGTGGTTTGATCCCCAGCTCCTCCGGACCACATACTGAAGTATCTTTTGGCAGGAAACAACCCTAAATTGTTCCTGATGATATGTCAGGTTTAACTAAATAGCAGGTGACACTTTTATGGCCCCCTTGTCCACCATTGTTTGAATGAGAAAATGTGACAAATACTGTGAAAACTGAGACTAAGGTGCTATACAAGTGCCATTTATCAAAATACTATTATGCTGGTATATGATATTGATGTTTAGTGGTAAATACTGCTGGGAAACTAGAGTGTATAATCTTAGAAATGTTACAAAGCTGCACGAAAGAGGTCACGTTTTCAATCATCTACATCACATACTCCTCATCCAAACAAGCGCAAATTCGAAATAGCTGCAGTCATGTACAGGTATGTATCCACACGTTCATGCATTTACACAAACACAACCTCATAAAAACTTGTCACCAGCAAAAAGATGCTTCCCTATGACAAAAAGGTGGAGCTATGAAAGGTGGCATGGCAAAATGGTGTATGTTAGTATGTGTATGTCTGTTTATCTTTGTGTACTGTATGTCTTTTAATATAGTTTGGTCATGTTACATGAATCCGGGAGTTATTTGCCTTTTTCCCATAGGTCACCCACCCCCACTGACATTACTGTTAATCGAATGCCCTTTCGGTCTTGTCCAAACTTGCAAATTCACCTTACAGCTAACAATGTAAACTTGTCCTAGTTTGTAAAGCTATTACGAAGTTATGCGACTTCTTGTTAAAGGAAGCTCACCCTGCCCCCCTGCCCCCCCACCCTCACCCCTTGGCCAATTTGCATGCACAAACACACACCTTCAAACACATATTTGACCTCCATACCAAATTTCAGCCTCTTGGGGCAAAAACTGTAGCTGCCCAAGGGTGAGGAAATGTTTGTGGACCAAACCACTGAATGATAAAGCAACCTATAGAGCCTCTGGTCACAGCTAAAAATTATAAGACCAAAAAAAAAAAAAGTTTGGTCTTGAGATGACAGGCAGTTTAAACAGTTTCAACTGAAGTCACTCATCTGTACCAACCCTGCAATTTCTTATGTAACAATATAGGAAAATATATGAGGAAAACAACACTGTCTTCTCAGAATACATACAGGGTAAATCATTGCCAGAGAAGCACAAGGAAGCTGCTTTCAGAAGAAATACCTTTGAATTTGAATTTCATGCGTCATCCTTTAGGCATGTTTTCTTTACAAGTAGAACACTTTGTAAAATAAACACAAATTCACCTACAAACTTCCTGCATGAGAGCTCAGAGCAGCAGTGTTTGTGCTGAAGACAGAGACAAGACTGGACATGTCAGCTGTTCAGAGAGAGAAAGACAGGGAACGAGGGAAGATATGACCTAATGTTTGTTATCTGTGAAGATAACATGTGAAATACTGTTCAAGTAACAACAAACCCACTGACCCAGACCACTGGATTTAGAGAAATACAACACACACTGAATGACCAAAAACAGTTAACCACTTTTTGTGAGGGGTTAGTTCTGATAAAAGACATTTTTGCATGTGTATTTCTTGTGTTTAAGAGTTCTGAGTTCAAGTTTTGATTGGGGATTTTTAAAGGTTCACCCATTATATCATGAGTTAAAATTGGTAACGAGATGGTAAAGAGATGTGTTACGAAGAGGCTGTTCTCATGCAATGTTAGTAAGAAAACCTATGAAAAGTAATTCACCACAATTCATGTATAACTCACATAATTGGGAAGGCTGCAATCAAATGACCAAATCAAATGGGTGGTGGATGGGTCAAACAAACACAGAACTTTCCCCAGGAGACAGACCAGTGTTTGAACCAAGTGAAACCAAGTGGATTTTAAATCATTTCAAGGTACATTGACACCATATGTCTTTACCTAAACCTACTCTATGCACCTTTACCTGCCTAAACCTAGCCTATGTAAATTGATGTTAAATACATAACTTTATGTTAAGTATGTAACATTATTTGTGGGGTGCTAATTCATTAGATATCATGTGAATTGTTGTATGAGGTTACATTGCTTGAAAAAAAAATGATGGATTTATGATGGATTTTAAAAACCTGATTAGGTTGGTGAATATTTTCCATTTGTCTACTCTTTTCATAGTCATGTCTAAAGTAAACAATTATTGTAGCCTATGTCGAAATATGTAAACACATTCTTACGCCAAGCTGTCACATATTGCCCCTTTGCAGTGGACTTCTGGGTCTAAATATTATGCTCTGGGTATCCTTTGGTGTCTGCTGTTGATGCACTAGAATGGCGCTAATGTGATGTCAACAAATGCACACGGTGGTGTGAAAAGGTTCTCTCAACACCCTTTCACATGCCCAGATCCCCAACAGCAGTCACTGTCAGCAGGCTTAATTCGGCCACCTGTGCCTTGTTAGTCAGAGTTAAGCTATCAATTAGGTGACTAATCTCCACTTTTATCACTGAAATGTCTTGAAAAATGTTTTTCTTTCAATAACCAGGTTTGTGTGTTTGATTTTTCTTTTTGTTTTAATCTGGTTTATTGATGATGGTGGTGATTTTTCCCTCTTGTTCACCACAGTCATTGTGGTTGCTGGCTGGAGTTCTTCTGGCTGACACCTTTGTTTGACAGATAGACGATTTGGGAGCATTATTCATCCTAGAGAGACGGACATATTGATTCTGGCTTACCTGTAAATATTTTGCCAGTTAAAGGTTGATGTTGGCCTGTTAGAATATTTATGAGTTATTATTATTTAGTTTACCCCACCTCCATGCAGTGGATGAGTCCAATTAGGGTGGAGCTAGGAGGGGTTATAAGAAGCCACTTGGGCATTGACTTGGGGGAGCGATTGTCAGTGGCAGCTTGCTGTGAGGCTGTGATTTCTCTTTTCAGTTGCTACCAATGTTTCTTTTTGCTAATTTTTTCCCTTGGATTTTATTCTTTTCTGTTTCAATTGTGAGTTTTGATTAAGAAATCACTGCCTTTTTTGCTTGGACTTCTGCCTCCTGAGCTTCTTCAACATATCATCTTGTTCACCTAACTCCACAGCCAGTCAGCCACACAAAACTACCACATCTATGTAGCGTTACTGTTTGTAATCCAGCAGTGGGATTACGCTACAAAAGCACATGGTTATGTTTAGACAACACAAGCATGGCACATGGCAACCAACGTACATACTGGCTCAGATAGTTAGGATTAGGCAACAAGGGCGAATGGTGAGGCGTATAAAACTTCAGCAAACAACATCATCTTTCGGTTGTTCTCTATTTGAGTCCTTAAACTCTTTTCTTCCCATTAGAGCATAAAAGGAAAGACTGTTCAACAAGACATTTTCATAAGACTACACTGTGGGTAAAATCTACAACTAACAAGCACATGGCACTGTGAGAGCATGGGCGGTGTTCTGTTTGCCAGAGGGAAATGTTTCAACCTGCCTTTATATCTTTTGATACACAAGTGGTATGTTAATTACAACATATCCAGGAATCACACTCCCCCCTCTGCTCTCCTCTGGTTTCTTTCTCGACCTGTTCCTTTAAACCACCCTTAAAATATTGGCTCCTCAAGGGTGGCATTTGAAGCCTTTATATGTTAAAATCATTTTAAGAATGATTGCAGTTTAGGCTAAAGCTAACCATGAAGGAAACAACAGCATTCACTCATATCAGACATTTCTGTTGTCTTCCTCTATAATATTATTATTGAAACTGATTTTTTTTCTTGTAAAGGTTCTTAGAATGGGCTCATCATACCCTTTCATTTGAGAAAACAGAGGATAAAAGGAGAATATGAAAAAGCAGATTTTATCTGATTATGGCATGCTTACTGAGGTGAGCCAAGGTTCAGCTGTTGTTTCTGCACGCTTTAATTGATGGTTTGGGGGAAATTCTGGGAGCAGAAACATTGGTGGTGTGAACAGGATCTGACATGAAGGCATTTGTGATGTAAATGAGACTTAAAAAAAAAAAAATTAAAAATCTTGTGGAAACTCAACTTGTCAGGTCTCTGTTCCATGGGAAAAGTGTTGCATCCGTGCACTGCTTTTCACAGTATGAAGCTCGCTTATGTCTTTACAGCAGTCTTAGAATTCAGGACAAGTTAATAAAAGTCATGGCAATGCAATTTTTCCAACTCATTTTTAAAACGTTTTCTAAGCAGTGGTAGTCAGAACTTTTTCTTAAATTAGTGTATCAATACCACAGTGTAAAAAGATTCTACTCCAAGTAAAAGTTTTGTCTTGAAATTGTTTTTTATGTATGTAAGATTTAACTGAGGACTTCTTGTATGGAGCAGCAATTTGTGATTTGAAGACTTAAGTAAAGTACAACTACCTCTAATTTGTGCTGAAGTACAATAGCCTACTTGAGTACCCAGCTAGAAATGTTCTAGCATTCTGAGAATGTCACAATACAACCAATGCAGTGTTTTAGCAATGTTTTCAGCTGCAAATTTTCTTTTAGTTCGCAGAACATATTTATTAGAGTTAGGGTACAATTGTCTATTTACATAAAATAAATGTTAAAAATGTTTTTTTTTTTAACATATTACTTTACATTACATTTTCATTTTTTAAAAAAGGCATAGGCTCTGTAACATGTTCTAAATGTTGCTTTGAAAATGTTCTTCCTTTGTTCTTATGTAACATTGTGGGAAAAGAACATTCTATGATTTGTCACCTCTCAACATCACCAGAACATCCTCAGAATTTTGCAATTGTAATGTTATGTCTTAACCAGCATTTAACCTTAAAGGAACATTATTTGTAATGATGAACATCCTCAAAATGTTCTTTGAACCTTAGACTAAAACGTTTTCTTTAAAACATTATTGCAACTTGTAGGTAATGTCAGCCAGTGTTGCGGGAACGTTCACTGCTAACTGGGTACACACAATAGGTACCTTCCACCATTGATTCTAAATTTTATCAAATGAGTTGACCTAATTTACCAACAATGGTCTTACATCAATAAATGGTTAACTAAATTTAAGTACAACGTGTTAAACGTTTTCAGAAATTCATTGTAGAGAAGTACAGTTGGTTCTCACTGAAGTGGAAGCAGAAGTGGGAAGTTTCAACATACTGACACAGTACAGTGCAGTTTATTCTCTAGGTCAGTTCAGGGTTACAACTGCAAGTTGCTCTCTAACAAGGCTTCGTTCCAGGAAGTGATCACAGTTTTTACCTCGAACTGTAATCACTTTGATTACACACCAGGATGTTTCTAGCTGTTTTTTTTCATAGTTTCACCAACTGTGGGTTGAAACCTGTAGTGGCCTGTAGTCCTCCAGACCAATGGCTGTCCGTCCCGCATGGGAAATTGGCTAATATATGGGGCCAAAGTACACACACACACACACACACACACACACACACACACACACACACACACAGGGAGAATGGAAGATGCTTTGTCATTGAGGGAGAAACTGATGCAACTCAGTCACAAGCGGAGGCAAGGTGACTGATGCAATGGTGGTGTCATAATCTTTGACCAGTCACATCCTGTGTGTTTAGGTCAAAGATCACAGCTGAAAACTCATGGATTCTGAGCTATAAATTACCAGTTCATGAGATTGATCACAGGTTGCAGTATGGTTGGTTTCTGGTTTTTGAAAGCGGAAACAAACAATAGCAAAACCGCTAGCATCCATTTACAGTTTAAAATAGACTAAACAAGTGATATATATGGACGATAGTGATAAAGGCTTACCTGTGAGATGAATAACGCCTTTGTAACGTCTGGAAGTGACCAGATGTTCTGCCGTTACATTCGCATTACTGCCGAATTCCTTTCCCTTTTAACCTGTTTGACTGTATCTTGTACATGCGAAAGCCCAAGCTGACTTACTGGTAACAAGTCACTCATGTTGGTGTGGCTCAGCAAGAACAGTGTGTGTCGCATATGGGCTGAGTTATTAGCATTGGCCTGGGTTTGATTCCGGCCTGCGGTCTTTTGCTGTGTGTCATTCCCATTTTCTCTCCCCCCTTTCTGTCACTCTGTAACTGCACTATAATAAAGGTATGAAAAGCCAAAAAAAACTCTAAAATATAAAAAATACATTTGCTCATGTCTCCTGTATAATTGTACTCTTATTAGCATACATTGGTATGTGGTTTACCTGAAAAAAGTCATGTAAATGACCTTAAAAGATAGAAATATTATTTTGGCAAGGCCTAATCAATAAAGTGTAACACTAGGGCAAGCCTAGGACCCCATCTGGCTTGGGTCTGTCCAGCTGTGTGATGGCTGGGCTCGAGCCACTGGTGGCATGTCAACAACAGTTGCACTCAACAATCAGTCAACAATCAGTTGCAGACTGATCCGATGCATACTGAGGACTTTTCCCGAATCAGTATGACGTCCGGGTATTTCTGGCATACAGTGGATTTCGATTTGTTTGCATACTGCATTCCGCATACTACATTTTGACCAAATCAGTATGCACTGCTAGTGTAGTAGGCGGATTCGAACACAGCCACAGTAACCCAAGTCACCAAGTGGAATAAAGTCCATATATATATGGTGGAATAACACATCAGAAGTGCTTAGTCATGTACTGACATATTAACAAAGTACAAGGAACATCTGCACCTGACTAAATAAAACATGCTTGATAAATGTTAAATTAATAAACCATAAGCATGATGTATTTTTGCTTGCACTTACACAAACTTATGACTTTAACAAACATCATATGATGCCAGCAATATTCATGACTATATTTAGCACTTTTCAATTCAAAGTGCCTTTAAATAGACAAGGAAATAAAACAGGCAATAGTTTAAGATAAACACCGGGGAGAGAGAATTAGAACAAGGAAAAACTTCTTAGGAGCAAAGGCTATCTGTAAAGCAATTTATCTCAAGATAAGTGAAAGCAGTGCTTACACAGAACAAGTACATATCGCTTGATATTTTTATGTTAGAACAACTTGAGTAAATACAACATGTAGATATAAAGTCAACATAACTCAAGACAATCAGCAATCAGTTTATTTTATGCTTGTAAGATCAACTAGTCTATGTTACAGTGAATGAATAACAAAGAAGAACAACACTGTAGCAATAAAAAGATCAAAACAAGGACAAGGAAGTAAACCTAATATGGGTTTTCAAAGAGTCTTCCTGGGTTCACCAGACCGTAAAGGGACTCAGATGGGGAAAACCGATCAAGTTTCACAGTTACACAGAAAGGTGTTTCGTAAGGGTTGTATTTGCTAACACTTTGGTCTCTTATTTATAAGGAAAGATGTAAATCCCATGCAATGATTTAAAAAAAAAGATATGTTTACAATCAGAAATCAGTTATCATGTTCAAATTCCACAAAAGGATGCAACACAGCCCACCAGCTTTTGTTTGCTTTGGTGGTGAAGCTGTAATAAACTTGGCTGCTGTTGAGCAACTTTGAGCTCATCCAGCTACTGCTTCACATTTAATGCCTGTCTCCAGCAAATCACTGGTAAACTTTTATTGTGAAGGAACAACAGGAAATATACCCCGAGTCAACAAGATAAAGTGCTGGTGCTAAAAAAAAACACATTAAGATTTGGAATTTAAATGCAGTAGATTTCCAAGCTTTAAAAACTCCAAAGAGAGAATTTATGGCAGGGTATCTCTTTCAGCTTAAAGGTCCAGTGTGTGAGGTGGAGGGGGATATAGTTGCCAAAATTAAATATAACATAATAAATATGTTACCTTTAGTCTATAATCATCTGCAAATTGAATCATGTTTTTTTTTTACCTTAGAATGACCTGTTTGTATGTACGTACAGAGCGGGTTCTCTTCCATAGAATCTGCCAGGGTTCTACAGAAGCCTCAGCCTGGTCTCAAATGCCATCAAATGCTGCCCCTTTTGCAGTGATTTTGGCATAACATCCAGATGCCAAAAGCTTCCCTTTGTGGCTGGTATAATATGCCACCGGGTGGCATCAGCTGAGAACACAACCGGACAAAATCGGTCGCTGTATTATGATACGTCGCTGGACAGCTGAACGACACCTGCTGCAGCAGCATGATACAAGGGCGGGCAGCGTCAGTTGATAACGTGTTTGGACGGAACCCGTGGCGTCCACATGAAAAGCCGCTCAACAGCGTGGGGTTAAAACGCTGCTGATAACGACATAATATAAGGAGCTCAAAGGTCCTTATAGGGCAAGTGGGTGGGAGGAGGGGTAGATGGAGCCAACAAAACGTGGACTTTCATGCGGTACACCAGTGTTTGCTTCCTGTCTGTGATGTTTATTCTTTACACCTACCCATGAGCCACTTTTACCTCAACCTAACCATCTATGCTTTTGTTGCCTAAACCACACCATGTGCTTTGTAGCGTAATCCCATCATGTGCTTTTGCTGACATCCAGCAATGACAGAGGCTTTCTGTAATGTCAACAGCAGACATAGAAGGATACGCCTTGGGTTGAGAACATGTCGATAGCCATTTGTGTTCTTCCACAGGCCACTGTAGTTCTCCAACACAGTTAGCACAAGGAAGAGATGTAGATGTGTTTGTTCTATTTTAGATGTCTCCTGTCGTGTTTTTGATTGTAAATTTAGCTGCTGTATGAAGTAATTTCCTTAAGGATCAATAAAATATCTATCTATCTAAGATTCTGTTGGTTGCAATATGCAGCCTTAGGACCCAGATGCCACTAAATCTTTTACACTGGACCTATAACCTATTAAAAATTCCCTAAAACCGACCCACATAAAAATCAACATCGCTGAATCTGAAATTCTGGACAACTTACCACTTGAGGAACCTTTTTGCAAGAGGGGCAGTTTCAATCTGATTGATGGTTTATATTTACTGACATGACATCAACAGACAGATCATGGCTTGTTTCGTCAATGGAGTCAAAGACAGTGACGCATTTCTAATAAATGTGTGGGCCAGTGCATCTGTGACCTTTCAAGGAATTGAGTGGTTAATGTCTCCAAGGACGGTGACGACTACACATATTTGTTAGGTTGAGGAGGGAAATATAGTCGTCAAGCTGCTCAAAGAGGAAGAAAAGTTGATCAGGTGACCAGGCGGGAAAATGTCAGTTTCTCAGTTTTTTGTGTTCTGAAAATCTTTTTCCGAGTCCTGGGAAAGTCTCTCTTCTTATCTTATTCCCCATATTTGATCGTAGGTATATTCTGGATAGAGGCAGAAGAGGATGTGGTTGAGTCCAGCGTCCAACAGACCGCTAAGCCAATGATCAACAAGTTGTTTGCAGCTGCAGACTGCAATCTTTCAACTTTCAGGAAGCGCGCACGTGTTCATGTGGTGTAATTGCGGAGGCTGTAGCGAGAGAGTCATAATCCCACACTGGCTTCCCACTTGCAAACCTTGCCAATCGTGTTTGTTGCACTGCACAACTAGGACATGAATTATTCTGAAGTGATTGTAGAATTTGCATTGTTTTAAATTCCACCTCATAGATCTGAAATGTATTCCTCTACGTAAACTGACATTGCTGGATGTATGAATTGTTTGGTTTTTTGCAAAGATACCTTATTTTATTTTAAGCTTTTACTTACTCATAGTACAAAAAAAGTCAATTTATGCTGGTATTTTGCATGTGGAGGATGAATGCTCAAATCCATCAAAAAAGCACCATTCATGACACCATTTATAGCTCATCACAAAGCTTGCCAAACTCTAAAAAGCCTCTAACCCTTCAATGGAACTGCCCTTTATTAGAAACTGCTGGTGGAATGAGTAGTGAAATTTATTGGCATTGCTCTGTGACTCTTCCAGAGAAATTATTATGAATCCATTTCACAATTCAGCAGAAGTGTGTTTATGTCTGGTGTATGTGTGTGTGTTTATGTGTGTGTGTTGCTGTGATTTTTGTGTGTGTTTCTGTGTAAATCCATTGGAAGGCATGTTCAAAAGCGAGAGCATCACTTTTTCAGTGTCTACGTGTTCCTAAGCACGTATTTTTTCAGGGCTGCCCACAAAGATAAAAAAAAAAAACAACTTTTGGACTACAGCAATTACAGCTTGCAGACATACACACTTAAAATAACTGAAAAACAAAGCCGAAAAGAAGATAGGCATTGAACTCAGGATTTCTGGAAAGTAGGTTAGTCGCTTTGCAGCGTCAGGCAGAACCTGACCTCATCGCCCTTTAAAGTAGTCAGCGCCTGACCTTGCATTTTCCAGGCGGTATGTGATCTAGGCCTAAATACTGATGAGCCTCATGGATTTTCAGATTTCTCATTGCCTCACTGTCGGTAGCAACAGGATTAATTTTATTTTGAAAAGGGAAGACACATGTAGCATATTGCTAATGTAATGTCGATTTACCAAGGAATGCTGCCTTCTTTGAATGCTGCCCCTGTTTGGATCTATTTTGACTTCACTCAGACTGTCACCGTGCTTTCTTCCTTGAATGATGAGACCAACAAAAAGGTCATGCGGGTAGAGCAGTCTGTTCATGCTGGAGCGGTGCAGTCTCCACCCACCCAACTAAGTAAAGAGGGACATGTTTCTAGGACACATTCCTGGAACCACAGATATAACCACGCCCTTGATCATAGGCAGGGACATGGCCTAAGCAAAACACATGCATCCCTGCCTTAACATTGCCAAGCTGGTGCTCTGGGAGACCAGCGTCAGCAGGATGACACTCAGCTGTGAATCCTGTCTTCAGGTCTGTCAGAGAGGTTGGGCAGAGTTCAGTGTCCCACGCTGTCTTGGTGTGTTTCAGGTGGTTGCAACAGGTTCCATCCAGGTGCCATGCGGCTATCTGCCTGCATACACTAACGCAGCGACCACTTCTGTGCGAGTGTTTTCTCACCTGATGTCATCCACAGCTGTTTTATGTGGATGCAAAAGGTGGCTTTTGGTGTCTTGATCTTGCGCCAAAAGAACTGTCAGAGCTGAAGGAGAACGGGCCGGAAGGTGGTACTGTCAGGTGCTGTCCTGTTCCTGCTTTTGATCACTGCTGTACGCTGTGTAGAAGCGGCACTGAACCTGTTTGAGAGAAGGCTGTCTTGTTGGGGTCATGATGTGTGGACAGTTAAATTTTTTGACAACTAGAAGCCATGGATTACAAGAACAATCTGGAAATAAGGACAATAACTTGTATAATTCCATGTGGTACATGTGGTACACAGTGGATTGACTGATTGATTTATCCATTCATTTAGTGCATTCGAACATCAACTGGTAACACACTACTTTGGCCAATAAAAAGACATGCAAGTGCACAATTTAATTCCTTGGAATTTGTGGGTTGCAGCAACCTTGTGTAATACCAGTATGTTTATATACTGTACTGAGTACTTTTAAGCCAAGAAAAAAACAATATTACAACAGTATTTCTTGCACAGTGGAGCAGGCTTTAAAACATCCTTAAGACCTCCAGACCTTAGGAAATATATTGACAGGAAGAAGAATTCTCAACACTTGAAGCAACACGGCTGCACCACCCACAGATCTCTTGTCTGAATGACACAAAAAAGCTCTATCATAGGCAGTGATGTCATATCCTGTCCCAGCTGTCTGATGTCACTCTGATTACTTCTACCTGAGAAAAATGACCAAGAACTGAATCAGGATTTCACAGGATGTCAGTGAGAATTTGTGTGTGTGTGTGTGTGTGTGTGTGTGCATCCTAAGACCAGATGCTGCATGTGTACAGTGTGTCTCTTGACGCATGAAGTGGTGGGTGTCAAGTGTGTATTTGTGAATGAAAGAGTATGTGAATGTGTCCTCCTGCAGTTTGTGTCATCGGTGTGTTTGGGTGTGCAGTAGATGACTGAGTGTGTTTGTGCAGTTTTACAGCAATATTCCTCAGAACCACTCGAGTGACAGTCTACTTCCTGTTGCTGCAACAGTATTCCTGGTTTACCAGGTGACTTTTGATGTCACGATGGTGATTTTGGATATTGAAACTGCTCTGAGCTACAGTGACGGCAACATCAGTTTCCTGTCTGGGGCGCTGAATGAGTAAAACCAAATACTATTTCCTAACACTCAGAGATTTTTTTAAATTGGCTAGGAGTACAAAGTGGGAGGGGTTGGACATGTCCAGATATGTTTTTTGTAGTTTGTTTCGTTTTTGTATGTATCGTATAGTTTGACACACCTGCACACCAAGGATAAAAACAGTTTAAAATGAGTTTTGTGCAACATCTTTAAGGAAGATCAGATGTATGTACTGGAGTAGACTCAAATCTGACTTCCTGGCTCATTAAGGAACTTTTGTTTTTGCAAACTGTTTTGCAAACTGTTTTTTGTTATCTTCAGTGATAACAAAAAACAGTTTGCAAGCAAAACAGTTTGCACTTTCACTACTTAATCGGCCACAGAAAAAGCATAGAGGTCTAGGCTGATTTAAATTTTAACATAAATATTCATGTTCATATGCACAAGCCTAAATGCTGTATGTTAACACTTTTTTTATCTGGGTGATTTCCTGCAACACATCTAAAAGCAATAATTTATCTTTTATGTTTACGGGACATCTCAACGCCTTGAGGATATTATTTAAAATTTAACACAAATCATCACATGGACTCATAGCTGAACTGACTAGATTTTGGTGGTCAAAGGTCAAAGGTGAAGGTCACTGCGGCCTTGTCTGTCTTGTTCTTGTGAATGCAATGTCTCAAGAAAACCTCACAGGAATGTTTTCAAATTTGGCACAAACATCCACTTGGACTCAAGGGTGAACTGATTAGATTTTAAAACATTTCAGCCTTAACTCAAGAATTCATGTGCTCAGTTTTTACATAAATGTCTGATAGGATTTAATGATGAAGTTCTGACATTTAATATCCAAGAGGTTAAAGGTCAGCTATGACATCATAATGTTCTGCAAAAAACAGTGTGGACCAAAAGGGGAGACATTTGGTCAGATACTGCATTGGTGACACTTATCTTGGGTGCCCACTTTGAAACTGTGCTGATCGTACAGAGCTTCTGTTCTGCTGGGGGCAAGATATGTGTGAAACATCCATGTTTTCACAGACATGGATGTAACTGTGTGTGTAACTTACCAGTGTGCAGAGGCATATAACCACATGTTGGGATATCTAGTTTCATATTTTTATTATTTGGTCATGATACATTGTAGCTATAAATACTTTCCCTGTAGCAGCCTGTTGTGTCTCCATCCACAGGCCAGCTGTTCATCCTACAGTAGGCGGGCTTCCATTGCAGATTTGCGCAAAATTTAAAGGATATTTACGAAACACAGTTACGAGATGACTGTGTTTCAATTAAGTGATGTTATGTGATTTTTCTCGCGATGTTATGCACTTCTCCTCTTGGGATAACATTCCAACAACCATAACAATCAATGTTCAAAACATTGGCTTTTTTGAATTGCCTAAAATATCACCTCATCCAGGTGTAAAAACTTTTTTTTTAAGATTATTTTTTTGGCATTTTTGCCTTTATTAGATAGGATAGATCAGCAGTGTGAAAGGGGATGACATGCAGCAAAGGGCTGTGAGCTGGACTTGAGCCCATGGCTGCTGCAGTTTAGACAGTGCCAGTATATACAGGGCACCTGCTTAATCCACTAAGCCACCAGACACCCCTGTGGAAAGACTTTTTTTTGTGATAAATGGGAGCTTTTTCAAAATTGACGTGTTTCCATTGGGCGTACTTTAATGAACAAAGCTCTCCCTCCCACTGTCTTGGAGGCTGTCCTGACCAATGTCATCAGCCAGCTGACTCGCATTGGAGGGTCGTTACTTTGATTACGCTAACCTGCCAGCTATAAAAGCTGGCCCAGGTGTTCACTTGCTTTCTTCCCTTCCTTCAGCAGACATCCACACTGTATTGTTGGTTTTGCAAGTTCAAAACCTCCCTAGCACACCTGACACTTCATGCTTGGCTTTCACATTCACTGAGCCATTTTGTAACAACAAATATCTTTTTTTTTGTTTTTCTATTATTAGATAAAAAGACTTTTGAAGACTAATCATCAATCCATTTTCCAGAAGTCTGCTGCAAAGAAACGATTCAGTTTCATGTCAGTTGGTTGCGTCAGTATCGATATCAAGATTAACTTTTCATTCACCTCGGCGTGGAAGAGGAAGAAAAAATGAAAGGGAATCCTGAAGCACATTATGTATGATATGACTGTGGTCAAATTAAGGAACTATTATTTTTGGTGAGCTTCCTTTAGCGTAACTAAACCACAGCTCTCTTTGCTGATGATGCAGATGACTTTATGGATCCTTTCTGACACACCTGTGACTTCAAAATGACCTCAAGAGCTTCAGTAAAATGAGGTCATATCCCAAAGGTCCTTCTTTTTTTTCTGAATGAAGTTCGGGAACATGTTCACAGAATTACAGGAAACTTATGACACACTTGAGGGTTTTTTTTCTCAGTTTTCTTACATCAGTTACCACAATGTGGTTTTTATTAATAACTTTGATTTCTTTTTCTTTTCTTTTTTTTTGTGTGGGAACATCTTGACTTCTTGTTGATTCAAAAAACATTCATACACCTTAAAATTTAAATTTACTTGAACATTATTATATATATTCCATTTTTTCCTCTTGAATTGAATTAAAACAATTTCAAACACGCAGAATTTCATCACATTCAGTGTGACAACAATTATTGGTGCAAATGAAAAAATCATTTCGCCTGGTGCATGTTTAATGGATTATGATGACAAATGCATTAATAGCTTATTTTTGAAAAAAGCCTGTAGGTATTAATATCACTTTGACATTCATTTCTTGGACTCTGAAGTGACATCAGGTATATCTTTGACACAGATGTTGCGCAGCAGTCAGTTAAATTCCTCAAACTTCTATTTTACATACAAGAACTTTCAGAATTTTCATACATACACACCTCAGGCATTTTTTAAGTGTATACAATAAGACAATAGGCATCTGAAACATTCCCATTTTTTAATGATGCAGCCAAAAAATAAAAAGTTTGAAGGGTTGAATGTTTCTCTCTCAGAAAGAATTTTAGAGCACGATATCTCAAAAATGCACCTGGTGACACTAAACTTGGGTCCTGATTGTATTTTACTGCTGTCGGAGGGACAGTGTGTGAAGCATCCACATTTTCACAGACATGGACTGTAACTACAACTTGAATGGTTCACAAAGGCATTCAACCACAAGGTAGTAAATGTAGTTCTTATAGAAATTAACGTATTAAATGAATGAATAACAAACTCCACATTTCTATACATCACTTTATAATCACAAGTACACAAACTGGTACTTTTTCTAGACCCAAAATGTCACGTGGTGTAATAAAGCAATTTTTGTGGGAGAAATCTTCCTGTGCTGTTATTTACAGTGTCCACAACAAATGGTACTTAATACGATCAACTTTATTTTTCAGCAAAAAGATACATGAACTTTGCTGGCACATTATGTTTTTGGTCTTGTTTGTTTTATTTAGATGTTTATATATAGAATATTTCAGGATCTCAGTAACATCATTGTGCATGATTAATAAAAATGACTAAAAAGTGATTGTATGGTTTTATTATGTTAACAGAATGTCAAAGATTTTACTCCTCAGATTAACACATCACACTAACTTTTTTTTTTAACTTCATTGAACATAAAGACAGCACATACAACATTTACTGCAAAGGAGATGTTCACACTGAATTCGCATACTCACATATTTGTGGTCTTTCATGTCTATTTTCAACACTATTAAATACCTATTCAATGAAAATACCATTTCCAACAAATCTCTCACTAACTGGGCATTTACCTCCCACATTGCTGGAAAAAAACACAAAAATCTACATCTACAAGTCTTTCCTTTTAATTTTTTTGTTAGTTAGTCAGTTTGTTTTTGAAAAGCATAGCTAAAATATGTATTTGCTTTTTTTTTTTTTTTTTTCTTCTACAGATGTGACATCAGTAAAAGTCATGCACTCATACAACAGAGAAAAACTATAATAAATGACTTAATGAAAGAAGTCATTCTGTAAAACCAGACTTGCATACAACAAGTTGAACTGAATGTTTCATTTTTTCTCATCTGCGAGCTGAAAATTGAGTCAAATCATTTGTATAGTGGGAATTAAATGTATAGTGTGACAAAGTCTCTAACTATATTATGGGCATGAACTGCTGAAATACCTTAAACCACCAGAGGGCGCGCCTTCCTCTGATTATAAATCCCGTAGCACATTACACCTGTTGAGTCACCACTTTATCCCTGAACTCGGTGAACAGCGCCTTCTAGTAGTTTGATGGGGCATTACACAAAAAGTAACTTCAGAGGAGACCTGCACTGTTCACTGTGGTCAGACACATCATTGCCTCAGACAGCGCGGGCTGCCATAGTGTCAGGCTGCAGGCTGGACGAGGTGCATGAGGCAAAGGAGCAGTGCATGACGGGACAAAATGGCTCATGGGCCCTGAGTGTCTCGGACAGCAGACGCTGCTCCTCAGACAGAGAATCCACCTGCAGACATGTCAGCAAGCAGATATTTACTTTATCAATGATTATTGATTGTCTTTACCTGTTCAGTTTTTCCAGATTGGATTTGTATGTCCAGTGCAAACCACTTTGACGGTGACACCAGAGGAACACTGAATTAGAGCAATGAAACACATGATCTAATCCAAGCAGGGAGACATAATATCCACGATGAATGTATATTATAATTACCTCTCTTCTCAGCTTCCTGTTCTTCTGCTCCAGCAGCTCACAGGCCTGAAGGAGAGGCAGAGGGAGGAAAAGAAAAAGAGAACATGAAAGGCAGAAATTCATGCGTTTTGGACATTTTACATTATGTGCAGACATATTTACTTTACCTGCTCCCTGCTCTCCCTACCTGAAATGAATTTTACACATCAAAATTACATAATTAACATGTTTTTCTAATTAAAATGTGGCCTTTGTTGTCTTAAGTTTGAGAAAGTCCCTGATTATTCTGTCTCTGGGTCATTTTGTATTGGAGGGTTGAGATTTAGCTCAAACAATAGCGTACCCAAACTTTATGGAGGTGCATTAGCTATGGAATACTACCCTTAACTCCAAGGCTTCGCCCTCCAACAGCTACATGAAACGGTGAAAAAAACTGCCTTATTCTCAAGGTATGCAATTGATCTTCCACACAAAGGTGGAAGAGCAGGAGCATGCACACATGCACGCGCACACACACACACACACACACACACACACACACACACACACACACACACCTCATGCAGAAGGTCAGCTCTCTGTATTTGTCTCTTCCGACTCTTCTGGGCTGCAACTCTGTTCTTCTCTCTCCTCTTCAGCCTCCTGCCTTCATCCTCTGAACCCTGCAAACACACACACACACACACACACTTACTTCCTTTGGTGTATTCCATAGGAGATAACAGAAATTAACCCCCCCCCCCCCCCTCCCTCCCGGTCAACAGGCTGCATTTTTGTCATTTAACTGTATTCCAACGATTGCATACGTTTTTTTGTTGAAGTTTTGTGTGCTTTGTTGTCGTTTGGCAGCCAAAAATGAAATCAGAGCAGACACAGGCGACACCAACATCTTTTGCACACAATTAAACTGGATATTTGGTGTGATCTTACCTCATATCCTTCACAGAGGAGGTTATTCTTGATATTCTTCTGATGAGATGGGCAGGAAGAACCATGGTGTGACATCACAGATTTTTTTTAAAGGTGCATTAAAATAAGAAAAACAGGAGGATATCCTGCACTCTGACTCTCTCAGAAAATAAAGTGTTATTTGTGCACTGGGCATCGAGTTGAAGGAGATTTCAAACAAACCAGGCAGAAAACAGCCTGCAGTTTCACTTCTGCTTTCTTTTCACTTTTCAATTTCGCTGCCGTTTTAGAAGAAGCAGTGAGGGCAGTTCACATAAGTCATATGACTCAGTGTCCGCAGTTGACCAGAGCCTTTTATGGACTAACATTCACCTCATGTGAATGTGTATAAATCCATTACTAAAAACATTATAGCTAAAATAGTATCACAAACATTTCCTCACATTTTCATTTGGAACCAGTGGGCTGCAGACTGGGTAGATGAGGTAAAAAAAAAAAAGCTATGGGATGGACAAACATTTGTTGGGTATTTTTTGTTTTGTTTTTTCTCATTGAATTTGTTGACAATAAAGCCAGCCTAATCCTTTACAAAGACCACACAACAGATAGAGTGCAAGTTGTGAAAAAAACATTTATTTATAGTAATGTTAAAATGACAAATATGAACCGACAGGATAGATTTAAATGTTTAAAAAGGACTGAGTTCATTTCAGGCTGGGAGAAAGTACAAACTAAGTGTTTGTAAATCCATTTTTACACATTATGAACTGCATAACAGGAGTCAACTTTACTTGGTTCAGTTAAGTCCCGAAGACTTTATTTTATTTTTTCAGAAATTCCGGTGATGAAGCAAAATGATCTGCAAAATCTCTGATTTAAAATCAAGACACTGTTTAAAGACTTTTTCCTTAACCAGACAAGATAAAGTTTGTGAATGTTAACAATTTTTTACTTTCTCACTTATTGTGATGCGCTGGTGTGACAAGAAAATTCTATGTCAAAATTCAATGTCCCCCTGCGGTGGTATAATTTAGTTGGGTGCGGGTCAAGCGCAAAAAATACGAGATTTAAAATGTAATAAGGGGCCTGCAGCACACCAAAGAAAATCTTTGCGAATGGAGGAACAACCAGTATGGTGTTTGCTTCATCTGGCTCGTTTGTCACTTAGAAGAAGCAATCTCAGCTGTGACACTGTTTCTTTTTGTCCCACATGTCACTAAAACAGTTTTCTTCTCTCAAAGCTGTAGCAGCAAATATGCCACAGTTATTTTTTTTCCAAAGTTACCAACTCATTACTATAGTAATATCTCACCTATTACATCACACATCCATGTTGAAATGTGACACACGAAACCTTAATTGTACATGTTGAAGAAAATCTTTCACTATGTTTAAAATTAATAAACTTTAAAAGTCATTTTAACTGCTGTTTTCTATTCTTTAATAACTGAACAACAAAAGTCCATGACATTACACCATTACCACTGTTCAGTGGTAATGGTAGCAGGAAGTGTCACTCTGGCTCGCCCTCTCACACGGGTTTCTTACTGAGGGGCCCATAGCTGCTTGCGGCAGCTGCTTCCTCTACGGCTCTCTTGATTGGCTGCCTGTTCCTCGTGGCTCCATTCACAGGAGGGCGGGGGGCGTCTGATTGGCTGTTGAAACCAAACACTTCTCTGTGAATATCTAGGGTGGCCTGGCTTGGTTTCATGTTGAGGATGTCACAGAGGCCCTCGGCTTGTTTCTGCAGAGTGTTGATTGACTTAAAAAAAAAAAAAATGGATCAATAAAGCACCTGTATATTCATCTACAATGCTGTTTTGGCGTGCTCTGGTGTGTGCGTTACCTTTATGACCTGGATTGCCTGTTTGACCATTCCAGGAGCTGCTGCTGACAAGTCGCTCATGATGCTCTCTGGTGAAACACACGCACAAGACTTTCAAATGTCTGGCTTATAGAGAAGTAGATCTTCCTGATTTAAGCACAAGTTGTGAATGTGATTAAAGGTAACTACCTTGATCTGGATCTTTGGACACCTCTTGAGGTTTGACTGCATGCTCATACAGCCTCTGAAAAGTCAAAAACGTAGTTCAGTTATTTTCTCTTTTTGAGTCAACAAGTTTTGTTTTTTTTTACTTTCAACCAAACTGATTTCCTTTGATGGATAGCTGATCTGACATTTATCAGCCCTGAACAAACACAAAGTTACCATGAGACTGATTTATTGAAAGGATAGCCCCTTGAAATGTCCATTTCCAGTGAGATCCCACACCCACCATGACTTTACGCTGGGCTTTGAGGGAGTGGACCACATGTGGCAGGATCTGTCTTGGGTACGTACGCCGCCTCCTGGTGGTCTCAACAATGGTGTCATCTAGCAGGCTTTCCAGATCAGCAGCCTCATCCTCCACTGAATGTGTGAGAGGAGAAACAGAAACTCTGGTTTATATTATCTAATTTAGGACAGCACTTTTAATTGATCAAGGATATAAAGTAAACCTAGAAGTGGCAGAGAGAATCACCTTCAACATCAGGGGCCTCCTCCCAGGGCTGCCCGTTCACCAACACGTTGTCCTGAACAGCCGCCTCAAAGTTCTGCACAAATGCAAATACTTTTCACTACTATACACAGTTTCAACACACAATACAGCCATCAACAATTCATATCAAATAAAATGTCCAGAATGCATCATTTTTTAACAACTGTTGATAAATCTGATGATTATTTCCTTGATTAAAAGTCTGGTGGAAAAGATGCCAGAAAATAGTGAGAAATCCCATTTTCCTAAAGCTCCAAGTGATGCAATTAAATGTCTTGTTTTGTCTGACAAAACTCAAAGACATTCATTTTACTATCTGTATTTGTGCAAAGACAAGCAGAAAAAATTTGCAAAATGAGAAGCTGGAATTAAAGAATATTTGCAGTTTTGCTAAAAAGATTTTTTTTTAATCAACTGTCCAGACACTCTTATTAACTTTTTTTTTTTTTACTTTGTAAAACACATTGGAATTTGGTGGAATCAAATACTAATTTGTCATTAACTTGAAGTAAAAACATATGTTTTATTGATTAAAAAGTGAATTCTCTAATAAAATGTTTTCATTTCAGAGCCTCTTCATATGAGTTGTACTAAGTATTCCTGGAAATGATGAGTTTGATGAATGCACTGCTGACAGTTGTATTAGCTAGACTCCAACCTGTGTGTTCACCTCCAGCTGGGAAGACTCAGTTCAAAGTTGAGGTTTTATTTAAATAAAGAGCTGCCCACCACCAGTGTAAAGCCGAAACCACCAGTTGGTGTAAACAAATGTTATAAGTGCATTTACTAATGTTTTTGTGGTTTTTATGAATGCTGACAGCAAAGCAAACATTAAATATCACGTTTTTCGGATGGGACCTGGTGCGCTTTTCTCTGAGCCACTGAGGTTTCTCTGAGCCCTTGTGGGACCAAAAGTCTTAATAAAAATAACCCCAGCAGTCCGTTCAAATTTGACAGACACCGTTTGCTTCTCCCTGAAATATCTACTTGTGTAGGTAGTAAAATGACCATGTAAACACTCAGACGCACCGCCAGCAGCTCCTGCAGTAAAACTCGCTTCGTCTCCTCCGCGGCGTCCTTCTGTCCGTCCAGCGCTGTCTTCAAAATGTCTTTGTATTTATTCATCTGCTCGATTACTTGTTTCTTCGACGTTACTTGCACTCTGTACTGCTGGTCCGTTTCATCGCTTGGTAAGGCTTTACTCTCTTCGGGCTCCATCTTTACCGCCAACTTTGTTTATATTTTTTTTTCACGTAAACCGGAAATATATTCGAGCTTCCTGGTACGACTGCCAATATTTACCCCCCGGAACTAAAACGTCTGGTATTGCAGGAGGAGAGTTCTGCCCGGTTGCAAACAATGTTTACAGAGACAAAACGTGCAAATATCGAGGTTTTTCGACATAGTTTGAGCCTGACTTTTATCTTCAATGGAGTATGGCTTCGTAGACTGTCACTGTCATATATCAGCCAGTGAGTTTAAAGAGGTATGCACTAAGTTAACCAAACCTATAAACGTAAAGTTATATTAAAACGGATTTTGTCCTCATTACACCCGTTAATGACTACATAGGAGTGAATATACGGAGTTTTGACGTCACAAATATTCATGTTTAAATATTACATCTGTATGTACACCATAACGTTTCAGTTCACGCAGACTGTTATCTTTCACAGTCTCATTGCAGTTGTTAGCTGCAGTGTTTTTGACTTGTTTCCTTAGTAGTTTACTAACGTCTGTCTTACCACTGTGCAAACCTTCTTCTTTTGT
Source organism: Plectropomus leopardus (assembly GCF_008729295.1). Classification (NCBI taxonomy): domain Eukaryota; kingdom Metazoa; phylum Chordata; class Actinopteri; order Perciformes; family Serranidae; genus Plectropomus; species Plectropomus leopardus. The sequence continues at coordinate 24,039,617 of NC_056478.1, forward strand.
CTTTGCAGGATCTGGAGGATGTGATTCAGAGGACCACTGAGGTCAGCTGTCTGTTCATCTGCTCGTGACAATGAAAATTAATCACAAATAACATACTGAAGTACATTTTAGGACTGAGCAATATGGCTGAAATCAGTGCAGTCACAATTTATGGTTGCTCACATATGTACAACAGATAGTGCAACAAGATTTGAATATCATTATAGTAGTGCTTTAAAAACAAAAATTTAATGGCACAATTGTGAATATTTGAGATGATTAGTACTCATTTTCCACAGTATTTACGCGCTGTTACCAGCTTTTCTTACTTGCTCTCTAATGTTGTTAATATTTACCGCACGTGTGTGTGTGGTTGTGTGTGTGTTTGTGCGTTTGTGTGCGCAGGCTGGGGTAAGGACTCTTGTTGCAGTTACAGAAGAAGTCAGAGAGTTTGACAGAGTTCTCCAGCTGCAAGAAAGGTCTGTATGTCTTCAGCGTTATGTAATCAGTCTAAGGACATACAAAGTGTCTGTCTCGTAAAATTATATAGCATGCTTTATAGAGACGGCAGAATGGACTAATGCACTAAATGCACAAAAAACTACAAAACTTGAGCTTTATCAGGATTTTTAAAACATTTTTTAACCTCATTTGTATAATATAGTTGGGAAGTTATGAAACAATTATGAAATAAAGTTGGGGTAATAAAGGCAAACTACTGATTTGTACAGATACAAGAATAATAAAACAGCAAGGACAAGCTCATAAAAACATGTTAGCCGAGTGCAAAGTTAAAAAAGAAAACCGCCCTAACAATGAACTTATCGAGAATTTATACGTGATGATGTCATGTTAAGGTGTTTTATAATTTTATGGTATTTTAGTTTTTTATTTCACCTTTATTATAACATGAATATTCCAACTGAGATTCAAAATTTATTTTACTAGATAGTCATAGAAAACTGTTAGCAATGATTTGACCTATGATCCCCAAAATGCAATAAAATGGTAATATTCACTGGGTCTGACCTAAATTACAATTATCTGCCATCATTACTCCATCACTGATCTTGCGATGGTCTTGTCAAGTTATAATTTTGTTGTTGGCATCCTCATTGTCACGTTCACCAATTGCTATAATACTATTACTGCAATATTTTCTTCAGTTGATATAATCCTAAATCTCCAGAAAACCCCAAGGCAGAGTACAGTCACATTTACTGCAGTTTTCTTGGTTTTTGGTTGTAGTTACTACTTTTTTTATTGTCTATTTTCTCTAAAGTAGAACAAGATAGAACCACAAAATATTGTTACAAAATAGAACAGGTATCCAAAGATTTCATTTCAGTCACAACCCTTTTTTTAACCAAAATTGTCGTTACTGCAGTTATCCCTCGTAGGCAGAATGCATACAATCTTTTTTTTTGTGGTCTAACAACCCCATATACCCACTTAACCTTTAAACAATAGAAATCCCTTTTATTTTAGAAGCTAATTGTGTGTTTTGCATGTAAACTTGCAATTAACTTAAGGAAATGCACACAGAAAAATATCAAAATGAAGCGCCAGAATCGCCCATCTTCATCGACAGTAAGTGCAGATCTTGTGTAATTGTACTCGCTCACTGAAGTCACAGTTACACAATGTAAAGAGTAAAAATGTTTACAGTAACTTGTCCTGCTGCTCTCAGCTGGATAACACTGTGTTTATTATTCAGGGTGTTACTGTTGAATTCTTTTCTCACAGTTATCCAGATCTGGTGGCTCCATGTTTCGGCCTCCATCCGCTGCAGGCTGGCGGGGCCCCGAGCAGCGCAGCGTGACGCCTCAGGTAGTAAAACAGTCTTCAACTCATCCATCTTTCCATTGTTTTACTTGATTGATTCTGAGAGTAACTGTATCCAGACAGCTCGGTGGTGTCCCAGCTGAGGAAAACAGGAGGTGAGGCAGTTCAGAGTGTGAGACAGAGGGAGGGAGGGTGTTTCTGAGGCTTCTGGAGGAGATAAAGGTTTATTTTTTTAAATGTTTTTCTATAAAGCTTTTATTGAAAATACAAAAAATGTATACATTTCCTGTACAGTAGCTCAACCACTCCAACATAAAGAATGGGCTTTGCTGCTGAAAAAGGGAGTTGTTCCACATAAAGTTTCTTGCTAAGCTGATCCTCTTAAGAGTTTCAAGTTTCATTTTCTCAGTTGAATAATCCTTTGGGACAAAATTTGGCATCACACTGAAATTTAATCATATCCAATTTCTTAATAGCGTGTTGAAGCAGGTCAGCTGAGCAAAGATTACCTCAAATTCTGACTTATGGAGCTACAGACAGAATATTATTATAAAGGCGTCCAACGGTCCTTGAAAATCCTTAAACGTTTGTCTACTTAAGAAGCACAAAGTAGAGAAAAAAAGGGAAAACAAAAATTTGATTCAGTTGATTAGAATTTGGTGGTCAAAGGTCACCTTGACCTCACAGTAACATATGCTAATTATGTCAAAAAACAATTAACACAAATGTCTAATAGGATGAAACGATGAGGTGATGACATTATCTATCTAAAACAGGCATGTCAAACTGGTCCACAGGGGGGCCGGTGTGGCTGCAGGTTTTTGTGCCAACTAACCAAGAGCACACAGTTTGAACCAATCAAATGTCTAAGATGGAGATCAGTTGATTAAATGAGTCAAGTCTGTGAAACAGTAAACCTGGTGCTGCTACTTGGTTGCCAACTGAACCAAAGGTCAAAAACAAAACCTGCAGCCACACCGGCCCCCCTGTGGACCGGTTTGACATGCCTGATCTAAAAGGTCAAAGGTCAACTTTACTTTGACATCATAATGGTTTGCAAAAACACTTTTCAGGCCATTATTCAACATCATAACTCAAGAACAGAAGGGGAGACACTAATCTTGGGTGTCCACATTAAAGCTGATAGTACTGAAGATGTGGGGAAAGAATTTTGTGAAGCATTCATGTTTTCACAGACATGGATGTAAACTGAAAGTGCAACTTGACTGCTGTGCGGAGGCAAAGCTATAATCTTTAGAAGGAGCTTTAACACCCATCACTTCATAATCATAATGAAGGGATACATTTAATTTCTTTCTTTCTTTAATTTCTTTAATTCTTTAGCTGCACACCCACACACACATACAACAGCCCCTTAATGAAGATGTATTTTCCACAGGACCTTGATGCTGCCCTGCCACAATTCTACAAACACAAAGAGTGTATTGTCGCTGTTGGAGAGGTAGACCACACACACACACACACACACACACACACACACACACACACACATTTACAAACATACAGTATATGCACATACATTTGTACTTTTGCACCTGTTGAACCCTATTACTCGTTCTTTTTCTACCTATTTTCTAGTTCCATAGCAGCTTTAATACAACATAGAGGACAGAACAAAAATGTCCTCAATCTCAAGGTCTAAAGCTCAAATAGGTCCTCTCAAAGATATAAGGCAAATACACACTTACACCACACACACACACACACACACACACACACACACACACATTGTACACGCCACCATTTTACATACACTGTTACTTACTTCTTCTGTTTTCTGCAATTTTCTGTGGAGTTAATAAAACATCTCTCTCTTTTATACACACACAAATATGTTTGCACATTAAAGCACACATGCAAACACACACACACCCGTGCACACATTCACACACCTAGCTCCCGCCAGTTAACTTTAATGTGACTTCTGGTAACGTAAAGCAGATTAAACTAGTTAAAACTACTAACTCCTCCTTTGTGAGGAGAAGTTAATGAGCGGAGACCATCTCAATCTTTCTCATGCACTTACACACACACACACACACACACACACACACACACATGCACACACGCCCCCCTTCATCTGTGGTCATCTCTCATGCTGCCCGTTGACGAATGTGTGTTTGTCAGGGCAGATTTCAGGCATCACAGAGCTGAATAAACAGTCCCAGAGTCCCGTTTCCATAACTGTTGTTTTTATGGATCAGGTTGAAGCAGACATTTCCACCCCCTGCTGCACTGAACACATTTTCGTTCATTCGCAACCTCTCATGCATTTTACCTGCAAATGCTCAAGAAATTTTCCTTTTCTGCAGCAGAGCATTAGACTTTAGATTTGAGTCAAACTTCAGTTACAATGAAGAGTTTTTGCCTCGACAGATTTTAAAGTCTTTGAGGCAAATTTGTGATTTTGGGCTACAAAAAAAAAAAAAAAACTGACTTGACTCGTGATTCACTTGAGACTTGACACTTTAATTTGATATTGAAAAATACAAAAAGAAGAGTGTATTAGGCAAGCTACAAAATAGCTACAAATCTTTTATTTTTAAGGACTTGGTCTCAGTTTTGTAAAAATAGACATTTTATGGAAAATGTTCACATATTGAGTCATTTTAACAGTGTGCATGAAGAAGCTTTTAAAGACTTCCATTCAACTCACGATAATGTTTTAGCTTTTCAAAAGATAATTCTCTTCAACTCTAATGGACAGAAACAGTTTACACCTTGATATTTTAATAAAACAAGAACAATTTTGCAAGCATTCAATACTCCAGCTCCCGTCACGCTCTGACAGTTTGCTAAGGGCTCCTGGAATATGATCTGTAATATTGTTTTCTACTTTTATCTCCAGATTGGTTTAGACTTCACGCCGTGGTGTGCTCCCACACAGGAGGACAGAGACAACCAGATGAATGTCTTCATTAAACAGCTCGACGTCGCCAAGGAACTGGACCTGCCTGTGTGAGCACAGTATAATAAAATGATGCAGCTGCATTTTTTTCACCTGCATTTTATCAGTCATCCTGCTGCTTAACCAAGAGGATTAAAAATGTGCCTCTGTCACTCAGCAAACATATTTTCATGGTAGTAAGTGATTATACAAGCACTCGTTAAGTACAGCACTTGCATCAGTGTACTTTATTACTTGCCACAACTAGTTGTGACTGATATTCCATAGTTAAATAAAAGAGGTAAAAAACAGTATAATAATAACACATTTTACTACAAATTACCATTTGTTTTGCTTTTAATTCTCTTTAATTGTAAAATAAATGAAAATAAATAAAACTCTTGCGATGATGATGATGATGACACCTGTTGCTTCCTGTTTTCTGCAGGAACGTCCACTCGCGATCAGCTGCTAAGGTCACCATAGCAACCATGAAAGAACAAGGTGGGTCTCCTGCTCCATTTTGTCATTTTACACATTTACACGGCTGCTAAAACAGACATTCGGACGTCACGACTTTCTGATCTTCCGTCAGGTATCAGTCGAGCTTTGCTTCACAACTTTGCGGGGAAGCCGTCAGTCGCTCTGGAAGGCGTGAAGGCTGGTTACTTCTTCTCCTTTCCACCTGCTGTCTGCAGGAATCCACAGGTAGGTGTGAATTCACACTTTTTATGGGTTTGATCATTTTAAAAAATTAAAAATAAACAGATTATCTAGCTTACAAGCCATGAGGAGAGAAAAACAAAAAAGTAGTTTTGAGCCTTCTGGTCCGTCATTAATAAAGCTCCTTCCGTCATCAGCAGGAGGATCCATTTCTTGTTAGATGTACCTTCTAACATTTATGATTATATAGTTAGCATAAGCTCATGGGGAATATACTGTATGTTGAAGCCAAAAGTTAATGTGTGTATGCACCCAAATAACTGCATGCATCATCATCAAAATGGTCTTTGGTCTCACATGAATGATCAGCTGCTAAATGTGCACAGCCGAAAGTCTTTGTCTGCTTTTTTGTGAAATCCATAAAACTTCAGCTGAACTTTTACTCATCTGCAGTCATATAAAATGTACACATAAAGTACATCATGCTCTCACTGACACATAATGCACTATGGGTAAAAACACCACCCCCAACTTATAAAATACACACTATTTAGCAATAAGGTCACAATACCATCACAAGTTATATTCCCATGGTCATGAAATTCCTGGAAAACCAGGTGTGGAAATGTTTTGGAATTAATAGAAAATTTGGAAAAAGTTTTGAGTATACTTTGTATTGGGTATTGTGAAAAATATGTAAATAATAGAAGTTTTTCAAAAGAAGTGTTCATTTGAGTTTAAGCAGTAAGTGGTACTAGTTGTGATAATAGTAGTGTTATTTGTACACTGATGGCGGGGTTGCAGTATTAGTAAGTGATAGTAATTGCAATAGTACAGCATATTTTTTTCTTCGTAATATTTGGTAATGAATAGCAATACAAATGTGTTGTGGTGAAGTACATGTTTATGTTGTCACACATGTATTACATAGTTGATTTCACAATTGAATGGTGGTAAACGCTTCAAAACCAGAAGCAGGGAGGTCGACGCTCAAAGACACAGTGTCCTACAGATATTCCCATTTTTGTATAAATGAAGTGAGGACAATAAGACCTACATCCTCACTATGAAGATGAGCATTTCGCCTGTAGTGGAAGAGAGTGAATCTGCTGTCCTGACTTCAGCCGCATCAGTCCATTACGATGAGGATAACAGAGTGACACATTTTGATGCTACAGAGAGACAGACTGATCAAGCAGATCCCACTGGAGCACATCTGTCTGGAAACAGACTCTCCTGCACTGGGGCTTGACAAGCATGTGAGTTACAAATGATTAAAACTCATCATGTTTAAACATTGTATCAAAGCTGTATCTCCTCCGCAGGTGTTTTAAAACTATTTCTGTTTCTTTGTGTCTCCCAGGTAAGGAACGAACCTTGTAACATCGCTCTGTCCTGCCGGTACATCGCCGACGTCAAAGGTCTGTCTCCACAAACTGTTCAGCTCGTCACTGCACAAAATGCACACAGACTCTTTCCCAAAGTGAAGAGGCGCTAAACATGAAGTACTCAAGTTCTGTAGTGTAAGGTTTGGCCTGAGGGAGGCGCCAGAGGGAACTTAAATCAGAAAGACTTTATGCTTTGTTTGGAAAGTTAGCGTTAAGCCGTGTTCAGCGTGGCTCGATGTGATGACGTTCTATAGCCTTATTTAGTCACTTGTTAGCTACCGCCTTTTTAAAGGCGCATAAAAGCTTCAGATTTTTTCATCATAGGTGATTTTTAGGGCTTCTAACTAAAAAAAACCCATCGACCTTGAGATGAGGGAACCAGAGGTGCTGAATTGTTAATTCATTTTTGGGTTTTAGGACTCATTACTGCGGTTCTCTAGTGGCTGTTCTTTGTTGGACTCTGCAGTGTTCTGAGCCGAATACTAACTCTAGCATGCTAATATATGTTAATGTTTCTAATAATGTTTCTTAAGATGGCATTTTAGCATGCTATATTAGCATTTAGCTCAATATACAGCTATGACCTACAGGAATTTAGTCATCAGTTTTTGAGGTATAGAAAACAAAGCGCTGCACATGTGAGACTTTTGTGGCTAAAAGTAGGAGAGAAATGTATTTGTCATTAATAATTCATCCTGACCATGGAAGTTCTGGACTAATGAGCCATATTTATTCAATTCTCCCAGGCAAAGTACAGACTAGTTGATTTTTTTTTCGAAACAAGCGGAAAAACAAGGCAAACACTTCTACCACCTTACATTTAATAAAAGTGGGTTTATATTCTTAAATGAATGACTGATGGCATAATGTATTTTGGATATTGTATTATGATGTATCCTGTTTAAAGAAGTATAACACTGAGAGTTGAAGTGTGTTCAGGTCCAGTGTGTATTTGTTGTATTAGCTTGTGGGTCCTGTCAGGCTGCAGCCGTCTACACCAGGTGTGTTTCATCTGGAGGAGAACAAAAGAGACATTACAAACAGGGGTCAAATAGTGTGTTACGTTATGACTGCTGCATTCAGTTAGATTCAGTTACATGAACTGTTTAAAAGCTGCTAAAAGAAAGTTGTTGTTATGCAGCCAGAACACAGGGTGAATCAATTTATGTAAGTAAAAAAAACCAAAACATATAAGACATATTCTCATCCAAACTTGTTACACGTTGCTGTGTCTACATATTACGAGTTAGATATCCTTCTGCGTCTGCTCTTTATGTTCTGGGATGCTGTGATGTCAACAAATGCACATGAGGATGGGATGAGGCAGTATGTGGTTGTGTTTAGACAACAACAGCAGGACAGCCAACGCCGGGATGTTAACAAACACACAGGTAGGGATGGTTAGGATTAGGATTAGGCAACAAGGTACACAAAAAAATCAGACAGGAAGCGAACACCAGACTCCCAAACAAAAGTCCATTGTTTGTGGAACCCGTCCACTGCACCTCCTGACCGTCCTACAGGCGCCCTCGTGCTACTTTTATTACCTTTATTACCATCAGCATTTCAACCTGACATTGTCCTATAGCATTTCATGGGCATGCCGCAGGTTACACCCAGCCGCATTGCCGCCTGCGCGAGTATCATGTGGGCGTGGCAGGAGACGACCATTGGCGTATAATAACACAGCGACTGGTTCTGTCTGCTTATGTTCTCGGCTGACACCATCCAGCGGTGCAAAAGGTGCCTTTTGGCGTAGCGCACTTCCGCCAAAATCACTAACAGAGTGGTGCTACTTTACGAGTTCGAAATGAGATCAGGCTGGGGGCCCCTGACACTTTGGGCCCCTGAGCCTGTGCCTAGTAAGCCTGTCAATGGACGTAATAATAATGTAAATTAAGAACTACTTTGATTAACTTAAGACCACCTTTCTCCAGGTCCATGAGTTATTATGGAAGTAATTCACAAAAGATTGAAACACTTTGAATCCCATACTCTATAATTAACCATGGACACTGGGGCTGCAGCAGTATTTCAGTAAAGTCTCCAAATAAGACTTCTTACAGCTCTCCTCGTAGTGCCTTCTCTCCGATAGCTTGGCAGGGGGCAACCGCTCACTGCAGGCCGCCCTGCGCTGTGGTCCGGCGGTCAAAGCAGTGAGGAGGACAGGGCTGGTCTGCAGGTGACTCCGGTAGTGTCTCCTCTCGGTCCTCTCCCAGGACTGCCGGGGGTTCATCTCCACCTGACACCACGTCTCCCTCCGCAGGTTCAGCTCCAGGAGCGCGCGCTCTGTAGATCCAGACATTGTGTTTTTTTGGGGATGTTTTTTCCTTTTATAAATTATCCAAAGTGTAGTCTGTTTGTGATGCTGCTGTTTCCATGGCAACGGGAAACCTGAAGAGGTGGGCGTGCGTTTGCGTCTCAAAGATCTTGTATGTTTAGAAAGATGAGTCACTTTGACAAGAGTTTAAAACATATACCGGATGTTTTTACCGTCTTTTTTGTTGAAACCATGAGATATTTTAAACACCAATTATATCCTCACAGCCAACTCTTTCAGAACAATATTAGGCCTATGAACACTGAATCTGTGTGCACATTCATTAATCTGATTTCTTTTAGGCAAAAAGTTTTCCTGCTGAAAACTAGTTTTCGTGTGATTATGTGTGCAGAACATTACTGGACAGATTGACAAGATGTATCCCTTTGTCCCCTTCGGGATTTTTTTTCCTCATGGTACCTGAAAACAGCGACAGAGTGAGAGCTCACTTCCCTCACTCCTCTTTTGTCAAACCTCAGCAACACTGAAGTCAGAGGTTATTTGATCCTCCTGAGAAAGACCTACATACAACAGAGGGTCAAGTGCAAGGAGTAATATTTATTGTAGCTGCAGTAGAACAGGACTGTACAGATAATTTTGTCAGCAGAACCCAAGTACTCTTACTAAAAAATCTTCGCCATAATATAAAAATGAATGCATTGAAAGACATTTACTAGAAAGAAAAGCAGCACATTTTTGCACTGCAGTGCTGATATTTTACTGTACAAAAATGCTAAAACTTTGAAACCCAATTAAAAAAAATGGTTTAAAATTAAAAAATAACTGTGAGTGGGATACAAGCTTAAGTCTTGGCATGATGCAGTGATGTGAGAAAAACATGTTTTTAAAGTCTGCATGTTACGCTCTCAACACTTGTATAGCCTCTAACTGAATCTCTGTGGTTTGGAGCTCACTTACTCTCCTGTGTCCTCTTTAATACTTAAGTTCTCTGCTTTTATCTTACGGTTTCATGTTTGCTTACAGCCGTAGAGTCTGTTACAATTCCATATTTTGCAGTTTCACAATAAAAGCTTTTCCATTACAAAATAGTGGGAGCATTTTAGTGTGAATTATCAATTGAAAATTAAATGTTTTTAACACTAAATTAGTGGAACTTTAATAGCAGCTTTTCTTCAAACACATCTAGTGGTATGGCCAGGAGGAGAGTAAGAGCAGAAACAGCCACAGTGAGATGATAGATGAAAAGCTGCAGACACCAGGGTCTTACTTGCACCTCCGCAAACACCTCAAACGTAATGTGTGATGGAAAAACACACATAAAAAAACTGAAAAAAAATACAGAGGACTTAAGCCCACTGCTTTTTGACCTCATCACTCAGGACGAGTCCTAATCAGTTAAAGACACACCTCCAAGTTGGTAGCCCTGTTGTAATGCAAATCTCTGCAGCGCCTAACTAAACCAAGCCAGTCTATAACAGTCAAAGAGCAGCGAACGTGAATACAGACCCAGGAAATTAACAAAACAGTCTAATTCAATCTGCCCTAATCCTGTCTTCCTGGATAGGAAGTTAAAGAATCATACACAGGAATCAGTTATAAAAAAGTTAAATAGTTAACACAGATGTCTCACAGAACAGTAGGAACTCAATCAGTGAACATGACAATAATACACTAAACTAAAGCTATTACCCAGCTAGCAATTTTTGGTTCTAAAATCGTTCTGAGGATGGTACAATGAAACCAATGCTATGTTTTAGTTACCTTTTCAGCACCAAGTTTTCTTTCAGTTCCTAGAGCATTCTTCTTAAAGATAGGGTAACATTCTCTATAAACTATTATGACTCTATAAATATTATAGAGCTACAATATAGAGTTACATAATTATTCTTTCTTAACATATCACATTACATTGTCACAAAAAAAGCTCTTTAATGTCAGGCCTTAATAACATGTTCTGAATGTTGCTTTGAAAATGTTCTTTCGTTGTTCTCATGTAACATTGTGGGAATGTTTTACAAAAAGAACATTCTGTGATCTGTCACCTCTCAACATCACCAAAACACCCTCAGAATGTTGCAATTATAATGTTAGGTCTTAGTCAGCATTTAACCTTAAAGGAACAATGTTTTCTTTGCAACTTGCAGTCAGCCAATGTTGTGGGAACGTTCCCTGCTAGCTGGTAATACATTCTCTTCTACAGTTGACCTTGTTTGTTTAGTCAGCTGACAGTTGCGTGGTTGCTGCTGCTGGCTGACAGATTACACTCCATTTAAACCGTTTTTCTCACCATTGCTTGTTAAGCAGAGCGTCGGCACACTGAAATGCAGTGGAAGCAGGAAGTAAAAACTATGATGTCGGGTGATATTGTGAAGACATGTACATTTGTAACAGCCATGATAGCAGCGTCTAGCCTGTCTACAGCACTGGCCATTGTTTATATTACTCCTCATTGGTTGCTGTGCACTGCTAGACAACACTTGACAATGGCATTAGTCCCACCCGTGACGCCGAATGATGGTTTTTTTACTTTAACCGAGAAACCGCTGTGTCACAATGCCACACGAATCAGTCCACTCGAACTTAGTGGAGCAGGTGGATTCAAAGGTCTGGAGCCAATGAACTGTTAAGCTGTAAAATGAGAAAGTTTGTAAAATGAGAACTTTTCTGTAAAATGAGAAAGTTTCCAACATGGTGGCCAGCACCATGTTGGAAATGGTTGAGCGACTAAAAAACATTTTTTTTGAGTGATGAGAGTAATAAGTGATGAGATCAGAGTGATGTCACACAATTCAGCGCTGCCTTGTTTGACATTTTGACCGCAGCTCATGAGCCTTGACTGACATGACTAAAAATTGAGCTCAAGAGTCCTCGGCTCTGATTGGTTGTTTTTGTTCACATGGGGTAAGATCATTATGATCATGGGAGGCAGTAGAATAAGATTTTTTTTTTTTTCATAAATCATCTGTTTTATGCAACTACTATGTGGATATATAGTAGTTTCAGTAAATAATATGATGATAATATAATATGTATTTTGATTTTTTGGTCACACACATTGATGAAACAGTGACATTTGTGTACACTAAGTCTGATTTTCTTGTGGGATCACACTTGTACCTGCAGCTTGTACTTGCTGAGTCCCACTGGGTCAAATGATGATTAGGATTAGAGCAGATAACAGCCTGACCACATGGTCGAGCTAATTGGAGTATGAGGAGCAAGCAGCAACGTTACAGTCCTGAATGGAATCTGACAGGGAGCAGAGGGGTTTATAGTATTTGTCATTTATTTAGTTTTCATTTTAATTTTTCCATTTAGTCGATCAAGGATAGCAAACGTTGAATGTCATGAGTTTAAACTGAGGTGAAACCCATATTTAATATGTTGACGCAATTGTTTATTTAGACCTCACAAAGAAATAGTGACATTTTTATTGCAATGTCTATGCACATTTCAGTAATAGTTTAATGTTTTATATTTCTAATGAACAATATTTGTCTTTTTAATTTCTTACATTTAATAATGCATTTATATTAGTTCAACATAGTAATAAAACATAAACCACAAACTAAATAGAGGACAATTTAGCTGTTAAACTGAATTGTTATTATCATTTTCCTCTTATAAGGGACTGCTTGTTAGTTATGGCATGTGTGTGGGCGCAAAACGGGGGAGGCACTTCCAATTATTTTTAAAGCACTGGGGAGGGAGTTGTGTTTTTTGATTTGACTTAAGGGAGGGAAATTTAACTTTAAATTGTTGTATTTTGTATTTATTTCAAATACTTTATTTTAGCTTTGTGATTTGGCTTAGGAAAGGGCAATTCAACTTTAAACACTTGTATTTTGTATTTATTGTTATTTAATGTTATATTTCCTTCAGGCTAAAATAAATAAATAAATAAAGAAAATTAAGTTATAATTAGCCTGTGTTATTTTAATTAATTTATTTATTTTAATTACTAAACACGACAGTATACTAGGTTACAATTTACATTTCACCCTAAACTGTTGCATCATTGCATCCCAGCTTCCACATGGTCACCGATTACCACTCACTCAGCCAGCCAGGCAGTTTAGTACAAGATACTACAAGCTCGTGCTGCTCTACTATTGGCTCATCAGCATCGGAAGGCCGTGTGTCAGCGCCGGCTGAACAAAGGGACGTAGAGAGGCAACCAGAGAGAGAGAGGAGGAGAGACGCACACGCTGAGCAGACTGGCTGGCAGCATGCTGGAGCAGAGGAGCAAGAGAGGAGATGGACGCACCGGATGTTTTGTAATGAGTAGCTCTATGACGTGTTAGCGTAGTTTTATTAAATATGTATCCAGTCAGATTCTGGCTCATATTATAGGATTTGGTGTAAATTTAAGCATCGTAGCCTTTGAGAAGCGACAAGTAACTGAATGAGGAAACCACTCTGTTTTGCGCGTCCTCGCTTCCTGCTTCGCTCCTAGTTGCAATTCCGCGGCGCGGAAAAGAAAAGAAAGCAACAAACCGGCATCATGGTAGCCGGCGAGCTCGTGCAGGAGCATCTGCGCGCGGACACCGGCGCACCTGACGACATCACGGTCGGCAGGAAGACTCCCGAGCTGGAGGGAGCCGCCGAGCGATGCGCAGAGCCGACATACGAAGCGGCGCCGACGGGCGGGGCTGGAGAGACAGACCGTGTGCTGGAGCAGGAGAAGGAGGTGCAGCCGGATGAGAGAGAGGCAATGCTGCCCAACGGAGGAGGAGGTGAGAAGGAGGAGAAGGAGGGGAAGACGCTCGAGACAAAACTGTACTGGCGCCGGTTCGCTGTGCTGACAGTTTTCAGCCTGTACTCTCTTGTGAACGCCTTCCAGTGGATCCAGTACAGCATCATCACCAACGTGTTCACCAGGTACTACGGGGTCACTACAGACAAGGTGGACTGGCTCTCCATCGTCTACATGGTCGCCTACGTGCCGCTCATCTTCCCGGCCACCTGGCTGCTGGACCGGAAGGGTTTGCGGCTCACGGCCCTGCTGGGCGCCGGCCTCAACTGCGCCGGCGCCTGGCTCAAGTGCGCCAGCGTGAGCCCCGAGCTGTTCGGAGTCACCGTCACCGCGCAGGTCATCTGCTCCGTGGCGCAGGTGTTCATCCTCGGCCTGCCTTCCCGCGTTGCCTCGGTGTGGTTTGGACCCAGGGAGGTTTCCACCGCGTGCGCCACGGCGGTGCTGGGGAACCAGGTCAGTGTGTGCGCGTGCCATAGATTATTGATTGGCTGTATTGTAGCCTAGTATGTGTTTTGCAGAGAAGAAACAGAGCGTAGAAAAGAGGTAGGAATAAAAAACAATAGATAGGATTGGAGGGGGAGTCCAGACAGATGGAGCCAGCAAACAGTGGAGGAACACAACCGAAGTACATTTACTCAAGTACTGTGCATTTATTTGGTGCTCAAAGCCTTCTTTATTTAAGTATTTTCTAGGGATGTGCAATATTGGATTTGTTGCTGATATCTTAAATGCCAATATATAACTATAACTCATTTGGCTGATAATCACACATGGACATATCCACTTTTTTCTGCCTAATTTTCATCATCAAAAACTCTCTTCTGTTTCTGTTGTTTAATTAACACCAGCTCATGCATACTGTTATTATGATGTATGCAAGTATGCAATAACCTATTCATTCATTGTGCAAAATTAGAAAAAATGCTTCATCTTAGGGTTGACATTTTGCACGTTCTCTTCATAAATAAAGAAAAATATCGGTTTGTGATGTTGGCTGAATTCATCATGGTGGCCGATTCCGATATTTTATTTATTTTAAAGCCAATATCCGCTGATACCAATGATGTACCGAAAATATTGTGCATCCCTAGTGTTTTCGTATTTTCATTTGCCGTCATCAGTGTTGTATTTTTACTCCACTACAATTACTGTGACAGCTGTGGTTACTTTACAGATTCAAGTAATTAATTAAAGTAATTAAAAATAACTCCACTCTTACTAGAGGTATAGTGCGTCCATAATTATACTCAGCTAATACGAAAAATATTAACTTTTAACAGAGTTTACACATTGGTATTGCTGCTTTTACTTTAAGGTCCCATTTTCTCCTTATCTTCAGGTTAATACTTGCATTCTGGGTTTTTACCAGCACATGTTTACATGCTTTTCTGTTCAAAATGCACATTATTTTGGTCAAACTGGCTGTGCTGGAACAACTGTTTTTACTTGTTGTCTGAAACGCTTCTTTTTAATGCCTGTCCATTTATGACTCCCTCCTAAAAAAGTCTAGCCTGCCGTGATTGGTCAGCATTTCCCAATCTGCCACATCTGCGCTCTTGGTGTCTCTGCACCATCATCACAACTGGGGGAACGTCACTTTAGTAGCAGTTTTTTCTCTTTCTCTCTCTCTGTATGTGTTGCTCTCCCTAGTTGGGAACAGCCATAGGTTTCCTGTTGCCTCCGGTTTTGGTTCCCAACACGCCTGACAATGTTGAACTGACAGGCCACAACATCAGCATCATGTTCTATGGCACTGCCACTGTCTCCACGGTCCTCTTCCTCCTTACGGTTATCGGTAAACACACACACACACACACACATACATATACACACACATTTTACCTTGCATATATTTTTCACATGCGGCCATCTGGCCCAGTAGCAGGGGATTTGTGGTTCAGTTACCTCCAAGTCATGTGAGGTAACTACAGGAACATCAGAGCAGAGGTGTGTGTGTTTGTATGTGTGTGTGTGTGTGTGTGTGTGTGTGTGTGTGTGTGTGTGTGTGCTCTCGCCCATCTGAGGACCACATGTTCTCATTAGGATAAAATATTCCAGAAATCTTCTACAGTGGTGACATTTTGCTGCTCCCTAAATCTGTGAAAGACCAGTATAGGGTTAAGACTTGAGTTAAGGATTAAGATTAGAATGGGATTAAGTTCAGGCCTATGGCTAACGGTCACAGTTTTACGTATATCAACAAAGTGTTGTGTTTTGAAGAAAAGTCATGGGTGGACACGGTGAAGTAGTGATGCCGTCTCATTTTAGACTTGCCCCCTTTACCCTGAGGCTTAAACAGACATGAGACAATGTGGCTTTGGTTTCAAGCAGCCAATCAAATGCTAAACAAAAATCTCTTATTTGTACTCTGTCTAAATTCAACACAAGGCGTTACAGGAAAAAAACTTTGGGTTTTTTATCAAAGGGAGAAAAATGAAGTCACTGCATCACTATTTACTGTATCACACAACAGTAATGTAATAAAAGTAGACATGATGTTAATAGAATAATCTATTCCAAGCCAGTTTTGTTTCTTTCTTTTTCATACTGACTGGTCACATCAGATACATACCTGGTCTATAAAGTAAGGTATGCTCTAATGCTGCTGATACAGATCCAGTTTAACTAGTGTTAATGTAGGAAATACCTTAACTGCATACTTAAGCATTCAGCGATAACCTTTTGATTTGACTAAAAGTACATTAAAATTAGGCATAATAAAAAGTGTCCAGTGTTTGTGGGAGTGTTGTTTTTTTCATTTAAGACCATTTGAGTTCCTCGAGGAGCCACTCTCTCCCACATACTTGCAATCTAAATACACATAAAGAGAATCACTGTATTCTTGCCCAACAAGCTAACCCAAACTGTCTCTGTGTCTTCTACAGTCATAAAGGACCGACCTCCTCTCCCTCCCAGTCACGCCCAGGCCATCCAACCAGACTCTCCTCCAGAGGATTACTCCTACAAACAGTCCATCTTGAACCTGATAAAAAATAAAGCGTTCATGCTCCTGCTCGTCAGTTACGGTAAGTGTGAAATACTACCAGATTAAGTGAAGCATCTGAGGGTTTTCCCATACATTTTTTAGAGCACTTTGCTGACTCGTGAGTCTTTAGTGTAACTTTCAATTACTACAAGAAGTCTTAACTCCGGGATTATCATGAAACCATAGTCAGGAGGTAAGGGACCAGCAGCTCTAAATCTCCTATAAGAGAGACAGACACAATAGATGGAGTAGAGATCACTACTGCTACAGCTACTACTACAACGTCTTGATTACTTCTACTCCTACTATTACTACTTGCTACCATTATTAATACATTTATCACTAACACTACAATACTACTACCACTACTGCTGCTATTGCTACTACTGCCACTATCGTCAAATACAAGTACATCCATCACTTCTACCATCACCAATATGTCACCACCAATACACTAATACTGTTACTATTGCCGCTGTTACTATTACTTCTGTTCATATTGTTGTCATCACTACTTTAAGTACTACTATTAGGCCTATTGCTTTTATTACTATTTCTGCCACCACTACCACAACCATTACTGCTG
The DNA here is from genome assembly GCF_008729295.1 of Plectropomus leopardus. Lineage (NCBI taxonomy): Eukaryota > Metazoa > Chordata > Actinopteri > Perciformes > Serranidae > Plectropomus > Plectropomus leopardus. The sequence goes on from NC_056478.1 coordinate 24,056,949, forward strand.
CTACTACCACTAATACTACCACTATTACCTCTGTTGCCACTACTGTACTGCTCTATCTTTTTGTATTTTGTACTGTTTCCATTGATACAGTGGCCAGTACTTTAACTAGCACTGCAACTACCACTATACTTTAATTATTACAGTTATTTTTATGTCTCTGTGCTGGCGATAGCTGTGGCTAGAAGCATTGTTTTTGGGTTGTCCATCCGACATGCGTCCCATTCTTGTGAGCGTGATATCTCGAGATGGCTGTGAGGAAATTTTCAAATTTGGGACAAATGCCCACTTGGAATCAATTTGGAGGTCAAAGGTCAAGGTCACTGTGACCTCATCCATCACATTTGTGTAAATACAATATGACTAGAACACCTTGAGGGAATTTCTTCAAATTTGGCACAAGCATCCGCTTTGACCCAAGGATGAACCAGTTAGAATCTGGTGGTCAAAGGTCAAGCTTACTGTCACCTTTTAACAAAATTTCACCCAAATGTCTAATAGGATATACTAATAAAGTGATGATATTTTCTATCCAGTGGTCAACTTCACTCTGACATTATAATTTTCTTCAAAAACACTTTCCTAAACTCAAAAAAAGACTGGGAGACATTTGGTCAGATACTGAATTTGTGACACTAATCTAATTTTTAGTTGTATCGTGTTTCTGGGAGCCATTAATTATTTATAGTCTGGAGTTTTGAACCTAGTCTGTCAACTTTCAGAGCATTAAAGCCTTTAAAAACACTGAGAACTAAAGATCTCTGTGTGATTAGTTTCAACACCAGCGGGCCCTCTAAACCTACTGAGGAATCTTTTCTAAAAATCAAAACTTCTGTGGCTTTCACTCTGTGAACTGAGCATTTACCCTGGAGGATCATTAGGGCCTTTTCAAAGCTGACTTTGTTCCTGCACTTTCATGTTTCTGGTGTGACCGTGGCACATGTTTCACGTGTCTCCTCCATGTGTGACTGCCCAATACACACACACACACACTTAACAACAAAGTTGAGCTGACTTCATTCTGCATTTGACGGGCTGACTTAACAGAAGAGGATGCAGCCATATTTAATATTTCCCTCATATAAACCTCCATGTGTAATGACTAACTCTATAACTCTGCAACAGCCAATCAGGGATGCACATACACTCACACACGGTAGGACAGACAGACAGAGATATGATACTTATATATAATAATATAATAGTTGTTTGCCAACAAACACTATGATAACATTAATGCATCTGTCCTTGTTAGAAACATGACCTAGAACCTTTAGTAGCATAACTTCTATAGTAAATTTTGATTTACAAGTAAAGTCTGTGTCTGTTTTGGGATTTAGAATTATATTTTTAAATATTAAAATGGAACATATACATCACGTACAATCCAATTCTAAGCTTAATGGATTAACTCTTTATTTCTGTTTGTCTGCAGGTATAATGACTGGTTCCTTCTACTCTGTCTCAACACTTCTCAATCAGATGATCACAACCTGCTATGAGGTAAAACACACACATACACACACACGAAAAAAGGGCTGGGAGTCAAAGAGTAAATGAAAAAAATCTTGTTTAACATTTTTGCACTCACACTTGTCTGTTTCCCATGGGTTTTCAAGGGAGGGCAGTAAATACAAATGTTAATGTTATTGGTATCTCTGATCGGGGCATCATCTTCATGGCATTCTAAAGTGTAATTTAAGGTTCACTTATTATCTTATTGCAGAATTTTAAACGACTTCACACTCTTCATTTTTGTTTTTTAGCCGTAGTGAGAGCAGCTCTAGGGATGATGATAATTGGTCACTTGGTCCAGTGGTTGAATTGTCGGGCCAACACTTGATGGAATATCTTGACAAAAGACTGACAGACGCGGTGGCAGGGCGTTTTGGAAAGCTTGAGTTCTCTCCAGCCCATGCTATCGTCGATGGGGGAAACAACATCATAATGGAACTATCTGTGTCAAATACTGCAGATATTCTCTTAATCCATACAACAACATAAGCTACCTTTGAGACATTTTGCACCATTTAGCTTTTTAATTTTGTGCTCTCATTCATGTTAAAAATGTACGTGAATTGGATGTTGGATGGAAAGACAGAAAGAGAGGTATTGAGAGAGAAAAGAACAAAGGAACTTCTGATGGCTTTGATAAGACATAAGCGTATTGTCTGAGTTCATTAGCTGTTTTCACGCATTCCTGCTTCCCACCATAACACTGTCATTGCGCGGGCACGCATGCACACACACACACACGCACATACACACACACTCACACACAAGAAGCAAAACAGTGGAGAGAAAGACTGGTTCACTCACTATAAAACACTTCTTTCTTTCTCTCTCTCTTCAAGGTTGACACTCATTCGGGTTCTGCTTATCTTAGCAATACACACTATCCCTGTCACACACACTTGCACATACACACACACACCAAGAGATGGTCACCCTTGCATGAACTTTTAAAACTCTCTCAGCTGAACTGTCAGATGACTTAACAGCTCTCTCCCACCAGTAACAGTGTAAATCCCTGACTCCCCCCAACTTACAACCCTCCCCCGTTCTGTATATACGCACAGACAGAACATGTGACTGGCTTATAGTCCACCTGTCAGGGGAACCTTTATGTTTCTGCTCAGATCTGATGAGTTTAAAGAAGCACATAAACATTTTTACTCAGCTGATTGTTCCCAATGAGGCTATACTAACACTGTCTATCTCCTCTCATCTCCTTCCATTGTTTTTTCTCCTCTTTTCTCCTTTTCTCTGCTTGTTTTCTCTCCTCCACTCAGCACCAGGAGTTGAATGCTGGGAGAATTGGTTTGACTCTTGTGGTTGCTGGAATGGTGGGCTCCATCCTCTGTGGTCTGTGGCTGGACCACACAAAAACATACAAGTAAGCCACATGAGCACACAGTTTCCCCATCTGTTATTTTTTAAAATGATTATTTTTTAATTTTTGGTGTTTTATTCAGTTTCACAAAGACAGACAAAGTGAAGAATCGTTCCCACTTTTCTCTGCCCACCCAACCCCATGGCATAAGTACTTGAAATAAGAATTTAACAGTCATAAAAAAGTAAAAAACAAAAACACAAATAAATAAATAAAATACTTAAAAAAAAACAAAACCAAAAACAAAGAAAGAGAAATTTCAAAGATTTAAATGGTTTAATTTAAATGTTGACGTTAGAAAGGGCCATTAATCTGCATTCAGTGAAATAACATGGTTTATACTTCAAATTTGAATCCCTTGTAAGCAGTCATGTGATCTTCTTATGGTGGCCAGGCGCTGAATTGCAGGAACAAATATTAATGGAGATATTGGACAGCCTGGTCTTGTCCCCTGTTGATAGCCTGACGGGAGATAAGTCCTGAGTGTTTGTTTTAATAATCAACATGGGGAGCTATAAATAATGTGTATCCAGGAATTGAAGACAGAGCCAAATTAAACTTTGATAAGATGCATATTAAATAATCACATTCTAGTCTATCAAATGCTTTCTCAGCATCAGTGGAAATAGCAACCATGGGGGTTACACGGTCTTTAATGTGGAAAAGAAGAAGGAATATATATATTTTTTAAAAACTGCTTATATTGTCAGAATTAATAAGATGAGAGGCCACCACTTAAAGTCGCAGCTAGTCGCTGCTAATTTTCAACTTATGTATTGTGAATTATCAGGGAAAAAAAGCTAGTGGCTTTTCAGCTTTGGTCTTTAAATGGCCAAAAGTATGTGGATACTTATTTAATGATTATATCCCTGCCTGCAGGCCATCAGTGTTGTGCACGAGGGTCTGGCTCCCCATCAGCATTCCAGTTTATCCCAAAGGTGTTAGATGAAGTTTAGGTCTTTCCATACCAGAGTAGGAAAAAACATTTCTTTATGGAGCTGGTTTTGTATGTGGGTGGCATTGTCATTGTGACAAAGGGTCCTACCCAAACCATTGCCAGAGAATT